>NC_048221.1:61115726-61154447 GCF_002007445.2 Ailuropoda melanoleuca | reverse complement strand
TGTCCTTTGCAAATATATTCTCCCATTCCGTGGGCTGTCTCTTAGTTTTTTTGACTGTTTCCTTGGCTGTAGATCATGACATCTTAAGTTTTACTACCAGTGCATACTCATGCCAAAATACAAAAAAGAAGAGAGAAGTGGGCATCAAACGTCTGCTTTGAAGGCACAGGAAAATGCAGGTGACTTTACTAGATTAGACGGCAAAGCAATATTTTTTATCATGTGATAACACTGCAGTGTGCTAAGTGAATACAACACAGGTTGGCATTAGCAGCTTAGTGCCCCATTCACAGGAAAGCAGCAGTCAGAAAAATTAGAACATTTAAAAAAGAAAGTCTTATCAAGCAGAATTCCTGCACAAAAATGAAACATGAAAATAAGGCTGCAAAGTAAATTTCCTAATGGTTCATTTGTTAGCTAAGCAGGGACAACTATTTACCAATGGTGAGTTAATTAAACCATATTTTTCCAGCAGTAACCAAGGAAATGTGTTCAGAGAAAATAACCTATTTAAATCTATTGCCATTTGGTGAGAAACTGTTCCTCGCAGAGTTGAAGACTTTTTTAAAAAAGAAAAGTAATTTTGGGGCACCTCAGTGGCTCAGTTGGTTAAATGTCCGACTCCTGATTTTGACTCAGGTCATGATTGCAGAGTCATGGGACCGAGCCCCGAGTCAGGCTCTGGGATGAGCATGGAACCTGCTTAAGATTCTCTCTCTCCTTCTCTCTCTGGCCCTCCCCCGTGCATGCTCTCTCTCTCTCTCTCTCTCTCTCTCTCTCAAATAAAATAAAAGTGATTTCAAGTGGTTTTTCTTTGCTCTTGACCAAATGTTGCTCAGCTGTTGTTGTTTATTTAGTAAATCAATGGCTTGAAGTAACCAAAAAATTAGTTCCTACAGTCTGTGTGGAAGAGCTGTAGGTAAGAATATTTCCAAAGAGGCTGAGAAAATACTAATTCCGTACAACTTGAAGTGGAGTCTGTTAAGATGTGTCACTCTGATGGTGATCTAAATGCGTGAAGGAGGAAAAGAGCTTAGTTGGACAAGTTTACAAATTTAAAGTCTATGGTACTCATTGTAATATTCATCAGTAGGTCCTTGGTGGAAACCATTTAAATATCTCATGTGTTATTGAACAAATAGCATCAACCGTGGACTTTATTCACTCTAATGGGCTTAACCCATGTCAGTTTCATGGCTACTTTTTCAGACAGAAGCTGAATATCCTGAATGGCTCGGCCACGCAGCATTCAGTGGCTTGGCAGTGGCGAGGTCATACTGCATCTCTTTCAGCTCAAGGCTCAGGTGGAATTTCTGAGCAAAAAGAACAGCACTTCACCCCTATTATCACACATTGAATAGCTTTAGGAATTCATTTCTGCTGCAGACTCGATGATGTTTCTTAATGAATTCATCCAAAAACTAGAAGGCAAAACAACACTTGCATGCCAACACTTAAACTGTGGAAAACCATTTCAATAACAACTAGCATTGAAGTCACACACGGTGTCAAGCAGCTTTATACACTTCTAATGCTGTCAAAAGTCAAATATATATATATTTAGCTCAACCTGCAGTTCTAGCAGTGTTTGTCAAATCTTGATGCAAGCAAAAAGCGGGTTTCCATATTGCAAAGTCTATTGAACTACACAATTGAAGAAACTCCGCCAACCTTCCCCTGGCAGTGGTTCATTTTAAATGCAATGGCATGCTAAATGCAAGTATTTAGAATCATAAAATTGTAGCAGTGCTTTCCAAGGAATGAACACTCTCAATAAAATCATGGCTTTATATCAGTATTTAACAGCACTTACCTGCATGGAAGACATTTTCAGTAATGAAATGCACACCGTCTCAGGATTAACATGTGAAAATGTGCAATGGATTTTAATAAGAACACTAACATCGAACACCAAATTAGCAAAATGGTATCTCCCAAGAAAGAATTCTATTATTCTTATTAATAGACTTATATTATGAAAAATAGCATTCGATTATTATTATATTTTGAATTTTGTCAAAAAAATTCTTGTAGAAATGTGTTTTCTCTCTTGCCATAGAAGTACCCACACCATATCTTTATTTTGCCTCTTGTTCTGCAAAGCCTAAAATATTTACTAGCTGGTTCTTTAAAGAAAAAGCCTGCCAACACTTGCCCAAGAAGAAAGGGAAATTTTACCACTCATTCCACTGCGGAAAGTGAAGAGTTAGCCAAGCTCGCATCGTGATCTATCCCGGAACCTATTACTGCAGCCAACAGGATTAGGACCTGTGACTGGATGGGCCTGGGCCACAGGCCAGTCCCTGCAGCCGGAGGGGCTGGGCCACAGAGCCTGGGGAGCCCCCACATAACTGCAGGGTGGAATGAGAAAAGAGAAGAAGAAAACATTGGGGAAAATTGTCACTGGGTGGTCTGGAAAGCAGTATATTAGTTTAAAAAGCATGGAAAATCAGACTCGGACCACATTACAAGTGGTGTGATGTCATGACAGCCCACTTCCCAACACATATATTTTAGAAATAGGAAAATTTTAGACATTGCAATTTTTTAAAAACTTCATTGGATTTTGATCTGTTGAGAGCTAGAGTTGACACCAGGAAGAATATAACACAGAGGTGTGGAAAATACCCGATGGGAGATAAAACACATGAAATCAAGAATAAGAGATCCAACATATGACTAACTAAGAGTCCAAAAGGAGGGAATAGAGAGAAAGGGATAGAAGCAATGCTTGAGGAAATCATGCCTTATAACTTTTCTGAATGGAAAGAAATGAGTCCTCATATACTAACAAACAAATCCATACCAAGGCACTCTCACCAGAGATACTGCAGAACATCAAATTCAAAGAGAAACTTCTAGAAATTACCAAAGGGAAAAGACATATCAACTTTAAAAGAATAACAATTACATTATGAGTAAACACCTCAACTACCAAAGGTAGAAGCCAAAGGACAATGGGACACGTTCAAAGTACAAAGGGAAAAAGAATGTCAACCGTGAAGTCTGTACACATTTAAACAATCATTCAAGAGGGAAGGTGAAATGAAGACATTTGTAACATACAAATACTGAGTTTGCTGCTTATAGACGGACACCAAGACTAGTTGAAAAAGAAGGATAAACAGTTTGGCTGGGAGGAAAGGACAGATTTTATTTTGGACACATCGAGATGCGTACCCCACTGAAGATGTCCAGTAGAAAGATCAACATTTGTACCTGGGGCTCAGAAGAACTGAAATGAGTAATGTCAAAGCCACGGACCCACAGTAATTTGCTCAGGGAGACACACTGCAGGGAGAAAAAGGAAGGCCAATGACAGGAAGGAGTAGAGAGGGCAGAGAATGGAATTGCAGAAACCCAGAGAAGAGTAACTAGTAAGGCAGAAACTGTGGTCTGCAACATGGGATGCTACTTAAGTCAGACAGGAAGCACCAGAAGAGGTTTGGGATTCAAAGCATGAAGTCTGTACTGGTAGGATTATTCTTGAAACCAGACTCTCATGGAATTCTCCTGTTCTTAAAGACCCCATGAGATTTTTTCCCCAAATGATCACTTGATTCAGTCAGGATCCAACTAGAAAAATAGCAACTACTCGAGATTTTTTAAAGCCAGAGAACACCAGAGAATATAATACAGGGAATTTATCACAATGGTGACAGCTGGGTTGGTGAAGCACTCCAGTATTTGGCAAGGCCAAAAAATTACTGTCCCCCCTCCCCAAATGTATGTGTTGCAGCCTAATCTCCAACGTGGTAGTATTAGGAGATGGGGCCTTTGGGAGGCAATGAAGTCACGAAGGTGGAGCCCTAACCAATGGCACTAGTGTCCTTACAAGGGGCTGAAGAGCCTGGAGTTCCCTCTCCCTGCCTTGAGAGAATGCAGTAGGAACATGGCGGTCTGCAGCCCAGAAGAGGGCTCTCATGAGAACTCAATCGTGGTGGTACCCTGACCTTGGACTTCCAGCCTTCAGAACTGCGAGACGGAAATTCCTGTTGTTCAAAAGCCACCCAGTCTGTGGTACTCCAGTATAGCGGCCCAGACTGAGTAAGACACCCCCATCGTCTGATTGCCTAGCGGGTCAGAGATAGGAGCCAGTGTTGCCAGGGCACTGGAGCCAGGGTGACCAGCAGGTGTGGTAAGCCCCCGTGAGCCTGTCCAGTGGGAGCTGAAGCCACAGAGGAAACAGGTCGTTCTGGAGCTGGGTCAGAGGCAGGAAAAGGGCCACACACACACCCAGCTCCACTCTTCTTGCTGCCTCTAGCCTTCTGCCCAGGCCTCCTGGCAAACCCAGCAGGAGGCCCGCTGGCCGGGAAGCTGGGAAATACAGCCTGAGCCCCCGTGAGATGCTGAACAGAGCAGAGAAATGATAAGAAATGGATCTGAGAGCAAAGAGGCCATCTTGAACCTTTGGGCCCTTCATCTGCTTCTCTCCCTTCTCCTTTCATTAACATAACACCAGTAGAACCGAACCACTGTTCTCAGGGGGCCCCCTCGTACTGACACATGATTCTCTGAGTTTAATTCTGTGTTCTTTTCTTTGCTCTTTAAAACCCCTCACTGTGGGGCACCTGGGCGTCTCAGTCCTTGGTTTTGGCTCAGGTCATGATCTCAGGGTCCCAGGTTCGAGCCCTAGGTGGAGCTCCCCACTCAGTGGGGAGTCTGCTTGTCTCCCTCTCTCTCTACCCCTCCCTCCCTCACAGGTAGTCTCTCTCTGAAATAAATAAATAAATCTTTAAAAAATAAAAAATAAATAAAATAAAACTATCCACAACGTCCTGCAGAAATAGCACTTCCATCGAGAAAGTTTTCTTGATCCCTGGCTAGAAGTTACATCTTTCTGCATTGAATTTTCTCAACATTTTATTATTTTTTTCTAATAGACTGAGCTTCTTGAGGGTGGGGAACACATCTTGCCTATTTTCCTATTTCCCTGTGGTGTTTTGTGCATTGTGGGCTTTCAATGCAAATTTGTGCAGTGGTAGAATAAATGCAGGTAAGAAGCAATCACTTGCATGAATTAAAATGACCCCACAATTCAAAAGTGAAATGCCAATGTGCTTGTAAGGAGGGGGCCGTATACATAGAGACGTCTGGATTCTCTCATGGCAGGCAAGAGACCATAACCTTTGTTGTTCCTAAGGACAGCGGCACCAGGTCTCCGAATTGCCTTCTGGTGTCTTGATTTCTGTTGTCATTGCTTCTCCATTGCTTGGTCTGTACTTGGCTACTTGTTTCAGTTGAGAGCCTGATTGTGGTAAGGATGCTGGTGCTGATGTTGTAACAGTTTATTAAGATCTCATTTAGATTCCCGAGAACCATCCATCTCGCCAGAGGGTTTTCAACTTGGTGGCACATTAGAATCCCCTGGGGCATTTACAAAAAAATAGCACCCCTCACCCCCCCGAGATTTGGCCTGAGCTGGTCTGGGTTAGGGCCCAATCATCACATGGTGGTTCTCATGTGCAATCAACCATTGAAATTCTGGACTTTTTTAAAAGGAAGAAAGTATATATTCTCATGCAGTTGTCTAGCCTTTTATGAGTAAGAGATATGAGAAGAAGGATTTTAGACAAAGTACCTAGTGCTTTGGTTTCCTTTTATTTTAAATGGGATCAATAATAGTAGGGCCACATAGTGTTGTTTTGTGGATTAAATGAGTTAATTCATATAAAACACTTAGGAAAGTGCCTGGCATATTATAAATGCTCAATAATATTGGATATTATCCCAAATCTTTGGTCTGATAGCCATCAAATCCCTACCGGTGAGTAGGGTTTATTCTATTCTGTTATAAAACTATCTTCCACTTTTACACCCTTTCAGCGTGTCATTGTGATGATGAAGCAAGTTAATACATCATATATTTCCTAACATAAGGGAAAGGGTTTTTCCTTCTTCTAAAGTTTACTCCTCAGAAAAAAAGTCACCTAGTACTTGTCATTACAAAGATTGATATACAATAAAGATTACAAAGATTGATTTGAACAACATTTAAACTTGAAAGGGACTTGGAGGTGCCTGGGTGGCTCCGTAGGTTAAGTGTCTGCCTTCAGCTCAGGTCATGATCCCAGAGTCCTGCGATCCAGCCCCACATCGGGCTCCCTGTTCAGAGGGGAGTCGGCTTGGTTCTCCCTCTCCCTCTAACTCTTCCCCCACTGCTCATGTTCCCTCGTGTGCATACTTTCTATCTCTCTCAAATAAATAAATGAAATCTTTAAAAAAGGGGGGGGGACTTAAAAAATGCTAGTTTGGGATATCTGTAGAGGTCACTTAATGAATTATTTATTGAAAAAAAAAAAAAAAGGAAGACATTTGGCACAAGTTTAAGAATTAGCCTGAGCATATGACCTTAACTTTCAACTATCGAATATCATAGCACACAGGCTTTATAAAGATCATTTAAGAAAGGAAAAGAGTGGTTATTCAAGTTATGGAGAACATGTACATGATGCATGAAAAAGTCAACTATCTTAGCGTGTAGGTGGACCACCGCGGACTCCATGCCTGGAATCTACATGCAGCAGTTCTTTACAGTGTAGCCACTGGCCTAGCAACTCTCTGTATGTAGCCTTTCCCTCCTTGCACGGCCGGTGTTCCAAGGAGATCACGGCCTGCCCCCCGGACATTCTTTGTTACAGAGGAGGCACTCTGGGCTGGTCACACCCTGAGCCCCTGACCTTGAGTGCTGGACGACACATTCTTCTTCATGTTCTGCTTGATGGAAATAGAGAGGGAGGACTGGATCTGTACATTCTTAAGATAGTGCTTACCAGAGGCATTCCGGGTGTGCTTGCTCTAACCAGCCTTCAGCACATACCATGCACTTAGTTAATTATGAGAATGGATATTTATGATGTGAGTGGAATTTTCTATTGGCAGCATAATACACTGTTCAAAAAGTTCTGTATCTCTGGGGTGGCTGGATGGATCGGTTGGTTAAGCGGCTGACTCTTGGTTTGGGCTCAGGTCCTGATCTTAGGGTTGTGGGATGGAGCCCTGCATTGGGCTCCATGCTCAGTGGGGAGTCTGCTTGGGACTCTCTCTCCCTCTCCACCCCTCTAAAATCAATCAATCAATCAATCTTAAATTTTATATCTCAACTTGGTCAGGAACTAAAAAGTTGTGTGCTTCAGAAAATTGTTTTAGAGCCCTCAAAATTGGCTCTGGGAATGAGATACTTATGTCAACACCACATTAAGAGTTTGAATAAAACTGAAGAAATAAGAGAATGGAAAAATTAATATTTCTACATTCATATATTATTGAATATATTTGTAACATGTATTACAGCTAAATTAATAAGTTAAGGATTACAAGTGAACATTTGATCAAATCTACATTCACATTGATCAAAGTTTCCATACTCAAGTTGTCTACAAAACAAAAGATTCTGGGTAAATATTGAAAGCGTTGAAAACGGGACCTTGTTCTTAGCAGGTGGCAATAAGTGTTTTCTCAGTTTTGAATAGAAATATTGCTTCATCAGGCCCACCCTGGTCCCTAAAAAAACAGAAGAATGGACACCTGCTTCCTGCCTTTCCGAGTCAGGGTTGCCTGTGGCTGCCCTCTGAGCAGTGGTCTTGCTCTTGAGGGCAATGGTCCCACGTCTGTGAGTTACAGCTTGCGGAGAGGTTAGGGAGGTGGTCAGGTTTGTAATAATCAGCAAGTAAGTTAAATGCCTGTGTGATCACCTCCACCAGACAGCCTTCCAACAGATGTCTGGAGGAAGAACTGGAGGAAAAACAACCAAAAAAGCGAAGAAGAGGATATTTTCCCTCTCTTCCCCAGGCCCTCTTCCCACTGAGCAGAGGCCTGGCCAGGGTTGAACGTCTGAGGAGTGAAGCTGGGGGCTGAGGGAACGCTCCTTGGCCCTCTGTGCCCCTCCGATCTGACCACGTGTGGACCTGGTGTTCATGGGTCCTGCCTTAGCATCATCTCACCATGGTCTTGCATTCAGGAGAATGAACAATCAATATGTTATCTCTGGAGAATTGTTGAAGAGGTGACAATTTGGGGAATATATTCAGGGGGTGCAGCCACACTCCACCACCCCTCTGATGCCTATAAGTCCTTTACTGAAGGGACGCGCTGGGCACTGGGGCAGAACTTCTAGGAGTCAGTGTCAGCTTGAAACAGTCTGTTTCACCCAAGGCAATGAGGACATACACAATATCCAAGGGACTGACTGGCGGGGCTGAGAGCCAGCATAGCTGGGACATCCAAAAGCCACACGAGGAATCTAGGGATGGTCACGACCACAGGGAATAAGTGGGCAACTGGTAACAAAGCCAGAGAGGGCCAGCCCCCCAAGTAAGTGTGCTATGGGGTACAGGGGCCAGTTCTGGGATGTTTGCCTCTATTCCCTGCCAGTGTTTGAGGTTTGCTTCTATGGGGCAAGCAGAGTCATTGGAGCGTGTGGCAGACTGAAGCACGTGAAGGTGCCAAGGACCTTCAAGGCTCTTGCAGATCCTACATGAGAGCTTTTCACCTCCTTGGTCCCCCCTCGCTGGCGTGCCCCAGAGCATCAGAACAGAGGATTTCACTGGCAATTGGCTAAGCCCAAGATCTAGTAGATAACTCTGGTGTGCCTGGTAATTTTTGAAGTGCTTCATTCCAAGCTTCTGTAGAACTTGGAAGAGCTACAAGAAGAAAATACAAAGACCCGGGTGCCGAACTATTTGTGAGGAATGGAGTGGAAAAAAGTAGCAGCTTCCTTCACTAATTCCTTAAGGCTGTCATTTTGCATGAGGAAAGGGTGAGCTGTCATTTGTATATCTGACTGGTAACATTGTCTCTCTGCTACGGTGAGGTTTCTGATGAGTGGGCAATAAATTCTGGTGGTTAATGGGGGTGCCAGCTGTAGCTGTGAATGCTCGGTGAATACTTATCGACCAACTGACTCCAGGGCACTGCATGAGACGGGCGAATTACGTTTTCGATTTGTTGTTTTGTGAAGTTTGCATTAGCCGTTAAAGAACATGATTTCTCTGGGGTGTGTTGAGTAATTAACTTCCCATCAGCGGAGAAAAAAGCCGCCGTCAGACACACAACACCCAGATTCACAAAGTCAGCTTTTGAAAATGGCTGTTATCAAGTTTAATGGCAAACTCCTTGCCTTTTAAATGGTCGCCTTCATCAACTATAAATCTGACCATTATTAAAATCCAATTAATTTTAAGCACTCTAATTACATGGTTACATAGTGATACCAGACCATTTTAAGAGTGAAAACGCAAAAGTTTGCAAAAAAAAAAAAAGTGTAAATAGCCCATCTTTGGTTCTTCCTTTCCCAGGAGGAGAGGCAAAACCTGTTTGAGATGGAGGAAGGCTTTGTAACTGTTTGGAAAAGATGGTCCATCCCATAGCTGCTTTAATTAGCGTGTAAATTGCAAATCAGTATTATCTATTACCCTTCGTGTGGGAGGACAGCCTTATAAATATGCTTCGCCAAGTGGCTTTGCGTAATATCCCCCTCTCTCCTTCCCTTTAGCCAAATGCAAATTATGTTCAGACTGGGCTACCGAAAATGTGTTTCAGAACTTAACTGAGGTTCACCTAGGAACAATTTTGCTTTTTAAATTAAAAACAGTTAAAAAGCTCTGTTTCAGAAAACAGAAAAGCTGTTGGGAGCTTTACTGTGCACAGTGCACTATTTTCAACACTTTCCTCAGGATTATTCAGGAAGAACACTGCAGTTTTCTCTAAGGATAGCTCATCATTTTAAAGCAATGTATAGCACTTTGATGAGCAAGCAGAAATCATGCATTTGTTGGTGAGCTGTTCAAAGTGCTGCATGAAAGGTTCCCAGCTGCCCACAATCATTCAGGAACTGGCATTAGAATTGCCTTCCAGTTGTTTGCTACTTAATATCCTAGACACAGTGGGGGATGTAGACAAAACAGCCTCCTCTCCAGGAATGTCTCATCTTATTGGACAGGCTCAATTGGAAAGGGCACAAAACCTCAACGAGAGAGAATTAATTCAGTGGAAACGAGGCATTTGAGAACTGGAGGGGGTCATCCTGAGCCATCCTGGAGAAGCGGTTAATCTGGAAGGATCGATTCTAAAAGTCTTCCTTCAGGAGATGAGGTTTGAGTTGGAATTTTAAAAATGACAGGACATGATCTGGCTGAAAGAATAAGGGGAAGAAGGCGGAGTCACCATTTGAAAGTGACACAAAGTTGTCCAGAGGTGGGGTGTATATTGGTTTTATTTTTCCTAGGATCTTTGTTCAAAAAATACCCTGCATTCTAAAGGGTAAAGACAAAGGCAAATAATTTTAGACTTTTAATCAAAAACTTTGAAACAATTGGAGTCAGGAAGTCTTCACTTCCCTGCATGCTTAGTGGGCTTACCTTGGCTGCTTCTGCACCCAGGCTGACACTCCCAAGCATGTTTTCTGGCTGTCGACGGTTTCTCCCTACCCCTTTGTATTTTGGGGGCTCATCAATATACCTTGTCCCATAGTTTTGTTGCAGTTTTTCTCTAGAAATTTCTTGTTTTGTTTTTTCAATTTGGGAAGATCTAAAGACTATGTCGCTATGTCCCTGCCATGTTCCCAGGTCTGTCCCAAATGTGTGTGTGTGTTCCGTGATCTTTTAGAAAACAACTTTATTGAGCTATAATTTACATACCATAAAATTGACCTACTTAAAGTATATAATTCAATGATTTTAGTGTATTCACAGACACGTGCAACTGTCACGTTTTCACAACACGTCAATTTTAGAACATTTTCATTACCCCGCAAAGAAACCTCATACCCTTTAGCTACCACCCCATTCCCCTCCCCCCAGCCCTAGGCAACCACTTTCTGTCTCTGTAGATTTCCCTGTTCTGGACATCTTTTTATTATTATGAGGATGATGATATGTTATTCACCATACAGTACATCATTAGTTTTTGATGTAGTGTTTCATGATTCATTATTTTCATATAACACCCAGTGCTCCATGCAATTTGTGCCCTCCTTAACACCCATCACCTGGCTAGCCCATCCCCTCACCCCCCCTCCCCTCTAAAACCCTCAGTTTGTTTCCCAGAGTCCATGGTTCATTTCCCTTTCTGTTTATCCCCCCTTCATTCTTCCCTTCCTTCTCCTGCTGATCTCCCTGCTATTTCTTATGTTCCATAAATACATGAAACCATATGATAATTGTCTTTCTCTGCTTGGCTTATTTCACTTAGCATAATCTCCTCCATTCCCGTCCATGTTGCTGCAAATGTTGGGTAATTGTTCTTTCTGATGGCTGAGTAATATTCCATTGTATATATGGACCACATCTTCTTTATCCATTTGTCTGTTGAGGGGCCTCTCAGCTCCTTCCACAATTTAGCTATTGTGGACAATGCTGCTATGAACATTGGGGTGCATATGGCCCTTCTCTTCACTACGTCTGTATCTTTGGAGTAAATACCCAGTAGTGCAATTGCTGGGTCATAAGATAGCTCTATTTTTAACTTATATGAATGAAATAATATACTATGTAGTCTTTCGAGACTCGCATAATGTTTCTCAAGGTTCATCCATGTTGTAGCATGTTGGAGAATATTCCACTATATGGCCATACCACATTTTGTTTATTTATCCATTTGTTAGTTGATGGCTGTTTGGTGGTTTCCACCTTTTGGCTACTGTAACACTGCTGCAAACATCTTGTACACATTTTTCATTTCTTAAGGGGACAGACCTAGGAATGTATACCTACAAACAGAATTGCTGAGTCAAATGGTAACTTGATGTTTAATCCTTTGAGGAGATGCCAAACTTTTCCAAAGTGACTGTACCATTTTGTACCATTTTATGTCCACCAGCAGGGTATGAGGGTTCCAATTTCCTCACATCCTTGCCAACATTTATCATCTTACTTTTTGATTCTAGCCATCTGAGTGGTTTCGAAGTGGTATGTCACTGTCGTTTAGATGCACATTTCTCTGATGACTAATGATGTTGAGCATTTTTTCATCTACTTATTGGCTATTTCTACACCTTCCTTAAAAAAATGTCAGTTCAGGGGCGCCTGGGTGGCACAGGGGGTAAGCGTCTGCCTTCGGCTCAGGGCGTGATCCCGGCATTATGGGATCGAGCCCCACATCAGGCTCCTCTGCTATGAGTCTGCTTCTTCCTCTCCCACTCCCCCTGCGTGTTCCCTCTCTTGCTGGCTGTCTCTATCTCTGTCAAATAAATAAATAAAATCTTTAAAAAAAATGTCAATTCAGGGGCACCTGGGTGGCTCAGTCGTTAAGCGTCTGCCTTCGGCTCAGGGCATGATCCCGGCGTTGTGGGATCGAGCCCCACAACAGGCTCCTTTGCTGGGAGCCTGCTTCTTCCTCTCCCACTCACCCTGCTTCTGTTCCCTCTCTCACTGTCTGTCTCTCTCTCTGTCAAATAAATAAATAAAATCTTTTAAAAAATGTCAATTCAGATCTGTAACCCATTTATTAATTGAGTTATTTGTGGTTTTTTTTTTATCATTGAGTTGTAAGGGTTTTTTAATATATATATTCTGGATAGAAGTTCCTTCTCAGATACATGACTTTCAAATATTTTCTCTCATTCCATGAGTTGTTTTTTTGTTTTTTTAATTGTGTCCTTTGAGGCACAAAAGTTTAAATTTTAATGAAGTCTAATTTATCTCTTTTTTTTCCTTTGTTCTTGTGTTCTTGATGTCATATCTAAGAATTTTTTGCTAAATTCATGATAATGAATGTTTATGCCAATGTTTTCTTCAAAGAGTTTTATAGTGTTAGCTCTTACATTTAGGTCTTTGATCCATTTTGATGTAATGTTGGTGTATGGTGTGAGGTAGGAGTTCCACTTCATTCTTTTGCATGAGGCTATGCAGTTGTCCCAGCACCTTTTGTTGAAATACTGTTCTTTCCCCCATTGGACGGTGGTCTTGGTACCTTGTGGAAAATGAATGGACCACAGATTCCTGGACTCTCAATTCTTTTTTTTTTTTTAATGATTTTATTTATTTATTTGACAGAGATAGAGACAGCCAGCGAGAGAGGGGACACAAGCAGGGGGAGTGGGAGAGGAAGAAGCAGGCTCATAGCGGAGGAGCCTGATGTGGGGCTCGATCCCAGAACGCCGGGATCATGCCCTGAGCCGAAGGCAGACGCTTAACCGCTGTGCCGCCCAGGCGCCCCTGGACTCTCAATTCTATTTCATCAATCTATTGTCTATTCTTGTACCAGAACCATACTATTTCAATTACTGCTGTTTTGTAGTATATTTTGAAATTGAGGAGTGTGAGTCCTCCCCCTTCGTTCTTCTTTTTGAAGATTATTGCTGCTATTCTGCGTCCTTTGCAATGCCATGTGAATTTTAGAACCAGCTTATCAATTTCTGCAAAGAAGTCAGCTGGGATTCTTCTGGAAACCTCATGTAATCTGCGTATCAGTTTGGGGAACATTACCATCTTAACAATAAGTCTTTCCATCCCAACTGGGGATGGTTTCCCAGTTGTTCAGATCTTCTTTAACTGGTTTTAGTTATCAGGGTGCTGTAAGTTCTGCACTTCTTTTAAAAAATTTATTACTAAGGATGTTATT
This sequence comes from Ailuropoda melanoleuca, assembly GCF_002007445.2. Taxonomy (NCBI): domain Eukaryota; kingdom Metazoa; phylum Chordata; class Mammalia; order Carnivora; family Ursidae; genus Ailuropoda; species Ailuropoda melanoleuca. Next base: position 61,140,887 of record NC_048221.1, on the reverse strand, counting down.
CTTTATGTTATTATAAATGGAATTGTTTTCTTAATTTCATTTTTGGATTTTACTAAACATTTTTTAAATAAATGTTTTAAAGATTTTATTTATTTATTTATTTATTTATTTATTTATTTATTTATGTGAGAGGGAGAGCAAGAGAGGGAAAGAGAGTGAGAGCATGAGGGGACCAGAGGCAGAGGGAGAGGGAGAAGCTGACTCCCCGCTGAGCAGGGAGCCCCATGTGGGGCTCAATCCCAGGATTCTGGGATCATGACCTGAGCTGAAAACAGGTGCTTAACCGACTGAGCCACCCAGACGCCCCTCCTTAACATTTTTAAAAAATACTTTTTATTGTTGGGGCACCTGGGTGGCTCAGTTGATTAAGCTCCTGACTCTTGACCCCAGCTCAGGTCTTGATCTCAGGGTTGTGAGTTCGATCCCCGAGTTGGGTGTGGAGCCTACTTAAAAAAAAAAAAGTTATTTATTGTTAAAATTTCAAACATATCAAGCTTCCTCATCACCTTCAGCAATTATTACCTCATGGGTGATCTTTTTTTCACTTTTATCCCAGCCATTCTATCCATCCTGAAATACTTTAAAGCAAATTTCAGATATGGTATCATTTCATTTATAAACATTTCAGAATGTATCTTTAAAAGGTAAAGATCTTTAGAAATCACTACATTATTATCATTACACCTAAAATATTAACATTACTCTCTTGCTATCATCATGCGTCCAAGCAGTATTATTTCTCTCTCTCTCCCCCTGAGTACTCACCACCTTCATCATCGTGTGCAGATATTTTTCTGCTTCACTTACACAATTAACTAAAACCTACTTAAGAAAAGATTCTGTATTATATTCATCATTGTAATTAAATGTCCGTTGCAGGAAGGCATGATGCTTCTCAGGATTTTCATTGACTTCTGAAGATTTGCTTAGAATTAACCAACCAACCAATTAACCAATGTCCTCGTAATACAGAATGAAAGAAAACAATTCCATAAGGCAACATCTGTTTCATCTTGACACATTTTGTGTTAGGAATTCCATCAGATGAATTGCCCAAAATATATAGGAAATCCATCAAAGTGTTTACAGAGAGGTATTGACTTAAGTGATTTTGAATTAAAGAAATATATTTCTTGCCTAAATTGTCTCATAAGATGATTTAGCCTGGGAGAAAATGTAGTTACATCTTGGTACAGTTTCTATACATTTGGATTAGGCTCTCATTACTTACTAAGGCCTCCTGAAGTTTCAGTAGTGACTTGTCTTTGTTTGGACAATGAGTCAGAATCGGATATTAAAGCTTGTTTGTAAATTTCCATATCCTCCATGTTATGCCTGGTTCCTGAATTAGACACAATCAAATTATGTTTAGACAGAATATTAACATCTATCCTGACTTCCTCTATTCCCTGTTTTGTCTAAGGTATGTCTGCATTGTCAGGACAAGATCCCATTGCAAATCAAATAAACTCTCCACCTAGATGTGTTCCTACAAATCTCTAACTTTAACTAATGCTGTGAAAATTTCTTGGATGCAAAGATATCTAAGTATGAGACAATAAATTGATTTCGGCATTCCTACAGGTAGTCCAAATCTTGGGTGTTATCTTTCTCTTACATAGAAAAATCAGAAAGACAATTTCAATCTGAGGTGAGGGGTTATTGTTAACAGTGGGAAAGAGAGATGCCATGCCTTCCTTAGGGAGAGGTCCACATTATTCTTCATGAATCTCTTATTCTGAATCCCCTGGGACTTGGAGAATAAGACAAAATTTAGCAATTCTGTGTTCCCTCTCAGTTTCTAATTTTTTGTTTGTTCATGTTTATTTTCACAATTTATTGGGACTGCCCAGACTTATGTTGGCCTTACAGTGTATTAATTGTGAAAGTCTATGTAAAAAAACCTCAAATCACCACTAATCCATGAACAGTTTTGGAGAGAAAACATGGCCTTCGGTTCTTGTCTTGTGTTGAGCTTTATTGTGGTATATTTGACACTGCATTTGTGTTAGTAACCAAGGGGAGAGAAATCAGAGCAGTGCAGACTTCTAACCAGTCTGTCTTATGATCTGCCCACCTAGGCGAAGCTGCCAAGAGTGGATAGACCAGGGTGAGTTCCCAGAGAACCAGGGTCCACTGAGTAAGGAAGAGGAGGTCAGCAAAGACAGAGGCCAAGGAAGGAAGAAAGAAACAGATCCTCTGGATGGGCTGGTTCAACCTCTTGGCCCCTCACTCTCAGTGGGGTTGGCCAAATGCCCTAATTCCAACCTCACAAGAGAAACCAAGCATGGGTACACTTGGTTCTGTCCCTGGGACTCCCTATCTCTGATAATACCAGGACTCTAAAGAGAAAAGTGTCAGATTTTGACACAGCAGAACTGGGTTCAAATCCTGGCCTTGCTGTTTAGAGTGGTCTGGCCTTAGGCAACTTATTGCATGTCCCCAAGCTTCAATATCCAGCTCTGCAAAGGATTGTTGAGAAGGTAAGTGGCACACGTAACTGGAAGCTCCCGGTGCCCAGGTCATGGGGTGCAGGGGGCTCTCCTGACAGGGAAAAGCAGCAGGAGGTCTTTGTACCATGTCTTTTTTTTTTTTTTAAAGATTTTATTTATTTGTTATAGAGAGAGAATGAGTGCAAGTTCGGGGAGGGGCAGAGAGGAAGAGAGAGAGAATCTGAAGCCAACTCCCTGCTGAGCTCGGAGCCCGACATGGGGCTCAATTCCACAACCCTGAGATCATGACCTGAGCCAAAACCAAGAGTTGGATGCTTAACAGACTGAGCCACCCAGGTGCCCCTCTTTGTTCCATGGTTTGACCCCCTTAGTTCTGGTGGAGCAGACACACCGGACAACACAGCCCCAACCTTCAGATTGCCCAGCACAGCACTGGCGCCCAGGCAGATCCCCAAGCAGTAAGTGCTGTTGGATGCTAGCTGACCACCGCAAAGTGTTACCAGTTTTGGAGGTCAGACCACTCTTTTATCCTGTGCCAGCCATGCCACACTCGGCCGGCCTCATTCGTCAGCACCTCACTCTGCTCTTGGGGATGGAGACACCACCCCTTTCATCCGTAGGGAGTTCACAAAACACATTCATGGCGAGTGCTATGGATTGAATTATGTCCCCCTCAAATTCATATGTCTAAGCCCTGACACTTAGTACCTCAGAATGTGGCTGTATTTGGAGACAGGGCCTTCAAAGAGGTGACCAGTTGAAATGAGGCCTTTTATGACTCTAGGTAATGATATTGTGCGTTATACTTGAAAATGAAGTGTTCTTAAATGTTCTCACCACACGCACAAGAAGGTAATTATGTGACGTGATAGAGGTGTTAGCTGCCCCTATTGTGGTAATTTCACAACATGAAAGTTTATCAAATCGTCACATGGTCTACCTTAAATGTGAACAATATTACACATCAATTAGATCTCAACAAAGCTAAAAAAAAAATGAGGCCTTTAGGTCTAATCCAACATGACCCGTGTCCTTATAAGAGGAAGTGTGGACAGGCGGAGCCTAGGGCTGTGACGGCACAGAGGGAAGACCACGTGAGGCCACGACAAGAAGGCAGCCATCTGCAGGCTTAGGAGAGAGGCTTCCGAAGAAACCAAACTTGCTAACACCCTGATTTCTGGCGTTTAGTCTTTGGGACCGTGAGAAAATTAATTCCCAGTCTGTAGCCCTTTGTCATGGCCGCCCTAGCAGACTCATACAGATATCCTTACAGCACTCCGATGACTCAAGCAATGTGATCTCAGATTTACAAATAGGGAAACTGAGGTGTAGAGAGGTTATCTGAGCAGCTTCCGGTCACACAGGTGACTAGAACTTGTGTCTTCTGGCTCCACATCCAGGGCTCTTCCTTCGGCCTCAGATCTGCCTCCCCCATGAGGTGAACGCTCCTCTGGGCTCTCACATTCTGTCTTCTCATGGGGAAGGTCCAGGCCCATTAGAAGAGGAAGAACCTTCCTAAGTCATATTTGATTTGAAGCAAGCCTAGTGAAGACAATGCGATCACTACGACAAATCAATCTATTTTTTGCTGTTGTTTCTCTTTGCTTTGAAAATCCAAGGAGACTTTACACTTTGGATTGTCAGAAGATGGCAAGTGTTCAGCTCCCTAGAGTACTCTCAGAACTACACCAAGTGGAACCCCAAGCCCAAGACTTTTGGGAGAGCTCTGACTCTTACTTCAAATGAAACATTTAATAGACTCATAGAGCTAGATATCAAGATTATCTGGACAAACAGGACAGTGAGACTGAGAAGAGTGAACGCATTGCTCAATGACAGAATAGTCTTCTAAGAATGGAAGGGCTCAGTGTCTCAGCTCCCAGGCAATTAATCATAGGAAATTAAAGGTAGAGGTGGGGATGGCTGGGGCAGGCAAGGTGACAGCCATGAGAGGTGACAGACTGACGGTAAAGGAGGGAAAGCCAAGCTGACCACCAGATATAACATTAGCCTTGGAACAAACAACCCCATGGACCCCAGTAACTCTCAAGACATCCCCATACTTGCAGCTCAGTTAAATCATGAATATTCATGATCTTTGGCCATCCAGAAAATTTAACTTATACTCTATTTACTCTGATTCTTAAGGCAGGGACTTCCATAATACATTTTATGAATAACAGCAACAATAATAATGGACATTTATGGAACGTTATGTGCCAGGATCTGTGCTAAATTTTATAGGGATCATCTCTGTGATGAGAAATATTGCCATCCAAAATGGTTTCAATTAAAAATGGTTTGGTATTGGGGCATGGGTGGCTCAGACGGTTAAGCGGTCTACCTTCAGCTCAGTTCATGACCTCAGGGTCCTGAGATTGGGCTCCCTGCTCAGTGGGGAGTCTGCTTCTCCCTCTCCCTCTGCCTTCTTCCCACCGTTCATGCTCTGTCTCAGTCTTCCTCTCTCTAAAATAAATAAATAAAATCTTTTTAAAAAATGCTTCTGTATTTTAAGCTGCATTTGGCTGAAAAATCCACTAGCATGGAAAAACTCATTCACGAAGGAAGACCCAATTCATAATGGCTTCTGTGTCCTCTGCATGTGTGTAGACACAAAGTAGACCCCTGAGGCTAATTCTGCTTCTGAGCCAGGCTCCGTGCAATTCCTAATGCCACACGCTTTTCTGCCTTGTGGTTTATGGATATCTCACGTGTCCTTCAAGAGCCACTGGAGTCTGACCTACCTGGGGCAGCCTTCCTCCACCGCCCCGGCCCCGAATCCTCTCCCTCCTCTGAGCACCACAGCTCTTACTTCCTTTCCAGTTCACTTCATTTCCATCACGTGCGATCTTTTGCATGGCTGGTAATAGCCCCTGATGTCGGCATCATGTGCCTCGAACAAGAAGCACTTTGTGCTCCAAATACCCTACCGGCTCCTTTGATACTCACTGCTGACGAAGATGATCAGTCATGTCGAAATACGTCATTCGCTCATCCGTCCTCCGACACCTTTGGTTTCTCATTGGCACTGCAGAGAATACACCAGCTACCTCGAGGGGGTTGCTGTGGGCATGGCTGGAATAACGTGAAAACAGTTTTTTAACTTCAGCATTGCTACATAAATGTTAGTTATTTGCTGTGCATTTTGAGTAGGACTCAGTTTACCAAAATGTGGTACGCATGTGGCTTTTCAGGAACATCCCTGTAGTGGATGATTCCAGGGGAATCTGCCCGGCCTGGACCCTGAGAAGGGCCCCACCTGCCACCTCCAGGTGTGCAGAATTAACCCTTGAGCCAGCTCTTTCCTGGGCATGCTTCCTGCTGCCCTGACGCAAGCTGGGCTACTCAGATTTTCTCCCTCAGATTTAGGATTGAGTTATTGAAATGCTCGTTCCTCCTATTAGGTGACTGAAGTGGAGAGAAACGTAAACCCTGACTCATCCACAGACAAGTCTTCACTGAAGTAGGGACAGCAGCTGTGTGGGATCCGGAATGAAACTGACTTCGAACAAACGGCCAGGATAGGACCACACCTGACTGTGAAGATACAGATGACATCCCCGGTCGCTTGTCACTTTCTGGTTCTTCTCTTTTGGGAGGCCCGGCTGTTTGTCCTGCCACCTGATTCTAGCACACACTCTTCTTCTAAATGTTATGTCGTGTTGCCTAAGCTATTTTGGGTGATTTTCTATTTTTTTTTAACCAAAAAAACCTCAATTAAGGCAACCTATTATGATAGATACACCTGTCGTCTATTTTCTAATTGAGCCAGTTTTTCTGAAAATGAACTACATTTCGGAGAAGTAATATTAGACTGGTTTATGAGACAAATGCCTTTTTCTTTGTGAAGGTACCCTAAAGGACTAAAAAGATTGTCACCATACGTTTCCCCAGAAATTTCCTTCCTGAGTTTGAAATGTCAAAGGAATGTATTTTGTTTTTCAAAACATACTTATGCATTTCATAAGCACTGGTAATTAGTGCTTATAAAATACTGCAAGGCAGGCCTGTTCCAGGGAGCGGGTGGGGCTGGGGACAAGTCCCACTCTGCCTCTCCCACCTCCAGATCCAAAAACCTACTTTTCATGTTGATGCTCTTGACCTTTCTGTAACCTCTGACACTGTCTTCTAGTTGTTTTCATTCATTCAAGTCATTCATTCATAAGGGCTACCCTCAGTTGAAAGTCTTTGTTTCCTTCAAACAAATTATCTTTTTTATCTCAGTGGCTTCTCTTTTGCTGACTCCTTTAAAAGAGGTTTTCTTAAGCATTATTTCCTTCTCTTTCTCCTCTCCTTTCTTTTCTTTTCTCTTCGGTTTTTTCGTTGGGTGTTGTTTTCGCCTTCTCCTGGTCTTCTGGGCAAATCATGTACCCATGCTTCAGAACTCTTGAATGCCTCACGGTGGCCTACTAATAGAAATCCAAGCTCTTTACTGAGGGATTCAAGGCTCCGGCCCTCCGGGATGGGGTTTTTCTATGTTCCAACCATATTTTCTGCTCCACACACCCTCTGCCCTCTCCATCTGGGCGCAGGCCCCTCCCTGCCCAGAGCCTGCCATCTGTCGTCATGCCACACTTCCGCTCATCCTCTCTTCTCTTTGGGATTGGCTTTCCCTTCTCTTTGCCCATTGAAACACTCCCCGGATCCTCAGGTGGATTCAGCTGTCCTCGCCCCGGCCTCCACAACACCACACTGGCACTACCGTTAGGGCATTTGTTTCCTTCTGCCTCGATCAGAGCTGCACGTTCGGGTCTCCTTCCTCACTGGATGAGTCAGTCTTTTTTTGGAAGGGCAGCACTTCTTTCCTGTTTCGCTCCTCCACTCACTGTGCAGTGTTTTGCAAGTAGTAAGCGTCCATGGCCTGTTGGCGGAATCGAGGACACTGTGAAGTGCCCTGGTTCGGAGAACTGGATCCTGACGGCACGCGACAGAGGACTGGAAACCGGCTCGATTCTGTGCCCAGTGTGCGTACATTTACTTGGACACATCCCCCAACCCCTGCCCGGTTTGAGGTTTATACACCTGTGAATTGAGAACACTAGCATTCGTGTCATACTTTGTTGTAAGGATTAGACAAGAGAAAAGAGGGTTTAGTGGAGAGCCTGGCCCATAAGCAGTGCTCTGTGTCAGCTCTTGTTATAAATTAGCCTAAATGCTTTGGCCATCACTGAATACTAAGTTCCAAAGTATTTGTCCCCAAGGGAGTTTTTTTTTTTTTTTTTTTAAAGATTTTTTAATTTCTTTATTCAACAGAGATAGAGACAGCCAGCGAGGGAGGGAACACAAGCAGGGGGAGTGGGAGAGGAAGAAGCAGGCTCATACAGGAAGAGCCTGATGTGGGGCTCGATCCCATAACGCCGGGATCACGCCCTGAGCCGAAGGCAGACGCTTAACCGCTGTGCCACCCAGGCGCCCCCCAAGGGAGTTTGTACAGACAGAGAGGGTATTTTTATTCTTTCTACCTTGCTGGGGGCTTGGGTGTTTATAGGTTGGTTTTAAGCTGTTATAATTATGGATTTATTTTTTTCAGGATCTGTCTGAGCTATTTTTTGTCCTGCTAATTCCCTCCTATCCACTCTCACAGAGGTTCTTAAGCTTGAATGAGCATCGGGATCCCCTGGAGGCTTGTTAAGGAGCAGATGGCTGGGTCTCCGCAGAATTTCTGATTCAGTAGGTCTGGGGTGAGGATGAGAATTTGCATTTCTAACAGGTTCCCTGGTGATGCTGATGTCCCTGGTCCAGGGACCCCACTTTAAGAACCACTGCACTGTGAGGACTCAGCTCCCAGATCAAGGGTCTCATTTGTAGATTTGTTTAGGGTAGGGCTCTCTGGGTAGGGCTCATGCATTGTAATTTCATATAGAATAAAGATTAGCAGAAAATAGATGACCCTTTGATGTCTAGACTTGACTGAATGATTATGTTAATAATTTGCAGGTTAGTAACTCACCAGTCTCTAAAATCTTTGAATTATTCAGGTTGGCATCTCGAGTGGAAATATTTCAATGTTACATTAGACAAGTGCTGAAGTGGGAATTCTCACGTTATGGCTTACCGTATTTCATTAGCCTTGATGCCCCAACGTTGGCCAGGCTAGCGTGACCTCAGTGCGTGTCTCCCTGCTGTAGTGGTGGCAGCCCCTGTTGGAATGCAGCCCGGCTTGGCCACCGAGGCTGGTCCTTCCGTCCTTCTAGCAGAGAGTGACTGAGTCTCCTGTCAGTCATAGAGGCAGATTGGGAGTGGGGGACGGAACATGAGCCAGGAGAGACTGGAGGCCCAGCGCTGCTGTCTACAAGGAAGCCGCCCCTTTTCCCTGTGCTGGCTCTGGGAGAGATGCAGCAACCCCGCACAGCTGAGCATGTCTGCCTTTTGGAACATAGGATTTCTTTTATTCTCTCTCCTTTTTTTTTTTTTTAAGATTTTATTTATTTATGTGAGAGAGCAAAAGAGAACACGAAGGAGAAGGAGAAACAGACTCCCTGCTGGGCAGAGAGCCTGAAGTGGGGCTCATTCCCAGGACCCCAAGATCACGACCTGAGCCGAAGGCAGATGCTTAACCAACTGAGCCACTCGGGCACCCTGGAACACAGGATGTCTGGAACCTGGATTATGATATTATTAGAATTTCTGCTGAGTGTGTGTGTGTGCGCGTGCACGCGCGCGCGTGCGTCCAGGGGCAGGGAGCAGACATCGGCTTGTGTAGTCACTGCAGCATCCCTCTGCAGGACTATTCGCTAGCATCCTCAGCATATAGAAGAGAAGACTCGTGTTTCTTGAAGATGTTGGGTGATGTTCCCGAATCTCGCAGTTGGTAAGCATCCAAGCCAGGTTACAAGCCCAGATTGGGCCCTCGCTCAACTGACAGGTGAGAGAGGTAGAGAAGCAATAGCCTTGTGTCTGATTACCAAGACAGTTAGGTGCTTGCTTCATTCATTCATTCACACACTGATTAAGCAGTACTATACACAAATCATTATGAAATGCATTCTGAGGGGTAAGAAGATGAATGTCCCCAAAAATGTTACCTTAGTAGATTAGTCTTTTTTTCCAAATAAACGTTCTCACTTATTATTGAGGTAGCCTATTCATAGGAAGTATAAAAGCAAAAACAATTAATAAAACCAGTAAAAAAAAAACCAATAAAAGAAAGGGCACGGCACAGCACTGAGTCCAGAATCTTTTTTTTTTTTTTTTATGCTATGTTAGTTACTGTACAGGTCATCCTTAGTTTTTGATGTAGTGTTCCATGACTCATTGTTTGCGTATAACACCCAGTGCTCCATGCAATACATGCCCTCCTTACTACCCATCACCGGGCTAACCCATCCCCCCACCCCTCCTCTCTAAAACCCAATCTTGTCAGGTAGCTTACTTCACCTTCTGTCTGTGCTGCAGTTAGTTGGGCTTTGTCCCAAGACTGGGTGCCAGCATGGCTTCAAGATGACCACAGCTATCCCAAGCAACACATTCACACGATAAGGTCTGGTGGGAGGAGAGGAACTGTCTTCCTTGGGGCCCTTTGAATGACGGAGGAAAACCTTTCCAAGAAGCCCACTCACCCCCACCCCCAGCAGACGTCCCTTCAGGGCTCATTTGGCCACTGCTGAACCAATTCTTGATATGGGATTGCCAGGTTTGCCTTGGATCCGTCATGATTTACCTGAGTCTCGGAGCAAAATTGGGGCTCTTGCCAACATGGAGGAGGGAAGTGGCCATTGTAGGTAACTAATGTGTCTGCCTCAATGTCAAGAGGAGTAGACTGGCCAGAAGAGATATATCGCAAGACACCATATATGGTAAACAGTCCTGAGGGTAAGCCTCTTGTGTAGTTCTCACTTTGACTGAAAATAGCAAGCAAAGTATACTGATTTTCGATGTCTCATAAATCACTATGATAGGCTTTACAATTCTCTGCATGCAGCTAGCTGTCAGCAGGCTTTCAGTGATTCATTTGAATAGATGCCCATCAATTTGCTGGGATCTATTTCTGTTCAAGTGAAAATGAAAAGAAGTTAATTAACAGGAGCTGTGGTCACATTTTCAGTAATTGTGTTAGAAAAAAATTTCTCCCAAGTGGATTTTCAATATGGGGGGCTGGATGAACTCTGGGAGTTATTTGTGATTTAGTAGAAGGTGCAATGTTCCAAGATTCTAACCGTATCAGAATCTGTTTGGTAATTAAGTACAGGTCCATAGCCGGATGGCTGGTCATTCCCTCAGCGGGAGCACTGCCACCCCACCCGAGGCTGAGGGGCATTTCGCTGCCCTGTTCAGCTCTGGGATAGAATTGGCCCAAGAGAAAGACTCATGAGATCTGGAAGGTGGAATGCAGTCACCGATGAGTTGTCAGGGGCAGGCGAGGCTGGTTCTCAGACCTTTCCACAGGCTCCAACTTCGAGGGCACAGCAGCTTTGCAGCCCTTTCCAGGGGCCCTGCTTTATGGGTGTGGTGGGCGCCAGCTCTCCAGCCTCACCTCCCGGGGCCTTAGGCTGAGACTTCTCTGTGGACCTATCTGACCGTTGGTGGCCGCTTTCCTGGTATCCACTCCTCAGCTCTTCCAACAGCCATGAAACCCCAATTCTGTCTTAAATGCTTTGTGCTCAGAATGGCTACCATTTTCCTCATCAAACCCTGACAGATCGCATCCTCTTGCCTTCCTCTTTCCAAATCCACCCCTCAGCACACACACACACACACACACACACACACACACGCCTATACACACATACACATACACACACTCGCATATAAATACACATACTCAACGACTTTGTTAATTTGACTTCACAGATATCTCACATATGTAACATTTTAAAATGTAATACAAATGTGGTACGTTTAACATGCTCTTCATGTTTTTAGCAATATTCTCTTTTCCTTTCCTAAGATCTTGGATATGCTTTTATGATATAGACATTACCTTTGGTATTTTTAAGAGTTCCCTAGCATTCTGTTATATGGCTACAATGCAGTTTGTTTCATAACCATTCCCGTATTGATGAGTGAACACTCTCGTAAGGTTCTCTGTGTGTGGGGGGCACGTTTCTGTAGGACGGCTCTGGAGGTGTGAGTGGCTGCTGCCCAATGCATTCACATCTAATATTTGATTTGATATCTGTTGCTAAATGCCCTGCAAAAAGTGGCAATTTTTATCCTGTTAATGTATCATGATTACTAACGCCTTATTTCCCATCTAAAAAGCCAAGATACGGGGACGTGGTAGTGCTTCTTGTGACTCCTATAATATTTTCAAATTCATATTTCATATCACTTTGTCCCTTCCACATTCAGGGCACATGTGCAGCAAAGTGCCAAAGAGATTGTGACAAAGAAGTTTCTGAGGAATACATCTAGAATGGGAATCCAGGTCTCTTAATTTGCAATCTTTAGTACTAAATCTTTTTAATTCTGCGTTTTAGCTCTCAGCCTGAGACTCTTTCAAGAAGCCATTTAAAGATAATTATTAGAAGCTTAGCATTAAGATGAACCACATCTAGCTGCTATTTTTGAGAATTATAATCGTCCAATATCGACCGCTTTGTATGATTCATTGCAGTACCAAAGCCCAGGAAACACAGCACACATCAGTTTCACATTTATGGATGGACTCATCGTATGTTTCCTTATAAGGCATTATGTACAAGGCACTCAGTAGGAGTCAAAGATAATATTAGGAATAATGTAAGGATAACATTAAGCTTAAGGAATTCACAATGAGAGTGAAGGACACTTTCTTGGGTCTTTGTGCTTTGAGATCTGAGTTCCTCTTTCTCCCAGGATCACAACACTTGGAAGCAGACATTCAACGAGTCATTTCTTTTGTCCCACCTGTGAGATGCCTTGCACATGGTAGATCACACAAATAACTGTTACAAAAAGAACTTTGGGTTTCTATTCTGTTGGGAGGAGACAGTATATAAGTAAACAAAATACCATATACTTGTCAGGAAGAGCCCCTCCTCATCCTAAGTGTAATTTACCCTATAAGTGCCAAAAGTAGGCAACAGACATGTTGGGTCAGAGCAAGGCAATTTATTACCATAATCCAGCAAACGGCAGAAGCATTGATATGCTTGTGCTAGTTCCTGTCACCCCAGGTCCCGGGAGGGGAGCCTTGCTGACACAGCACTGCTGTGGGCCTGAGCCAGGCAGGGTTGGAGGTCCAGCACCTGCTTGCGACGCCTGCAAAAAGCAGGCCAGTCCCCCCTCTCCAAGGGAGCTAGCACTTAGATAGAAGTCAGGCTGCAGGCGCCTTGACCTACTTAGTTGAACACCTTTGAAGAAAATCAGACAAGTCAAAGATAGATAAATAGAAATGATGTAAACTGAACCACAGAAAGAAAAAAAAAAAAAAGGACAGAGAATCCAAGAGCTGTGGGACGGCATCGGTAGGTCTAATGTACCTGTTACTAGAATCCTAAAAGGAGTACACAGAAAGAAGGGGGCGGAAGAAGCAATTGCTGCAAATTTTCCAGTTAATGGCAAATACCAAGCCACGTAACCAAAGAATTCTGAGAATACCAAGCAAGATAAATACAAAACAAGACAGAAAACCAACCGACCACAAAATGAAGAAAAAGTCTATACACCTAAGCATATCATATAAATTTCTGACACACACACTCACACACACACGAAGGCAGAGAAGATTCTGAAGGCAGACAGAGGGGGAAGAAAAGACCACATTACATACGGGGAACAAATAGAAGAATTACATTAGACGTCTTGTCAGAAATTAGGTGAGCCAGAGACATCTTTACAAGCTGAAAGAAAACCTATCAACCCACAATTTTATGGATATTGAAAATGTGTTTGAAAATGAAGGAGAATAAAGACTTCTTCAGACCAGCAAAAACTGAGAATGCGTGGTCAACAGATCTCCACTCCAAGAAATGCTAAGGAAAGTTCTTCAGGCAAGAAGGAATATGATACCAGACTGAAGCTTGGATTTACACAAAGAAATAAAGACCACTGGAAATGAATCACATAAAGGAAAAGTACTGTTTTCCTTCTTTCTGATTGTTCTAAAAGAAAACTAGCTGTGTAGAGCAAAAATAGCAGCAGTATGTGATGTGTTGGTAGAATATATAAAAACAAAATACACGGCCACAGCAGCACAGAGGATAGGAGGGGAGGAGATGGGAATACACTGCTGAAAGGTCTTTATGTTATATGTGAAGTATAGTATTACTTGAAGGCACACTATGATTAATTAGAGATGCACCTTGTAAACACTAGGGCAGTCACAATAGGTTTAAAAAAACAGGAATGTTCTTTCATCTTGGCCACCGACACGCCCATCAGACGGAAGAAGACCCGGAAACTTCTGAGTCATGTGAGCCACAGCCACGGACGTGGGAGGCTGGACAATGCCGGCAGAGCATCACCACGGGGCTGATTTTGACAAATGTCACCCAGGGAAGGCTGGTGTGAGTCGTTACCACTTAAAGAGGAACCTGAGCTTCAGCCCGACCGTCAACGTTGATAAACTGCAGACGTTGGTCAGTGAGCAGACACGGAGACATTGCCAAGAGCAAGACTGTGGTGCTCCCATCGTTGATGTGGTGCGTCCAGGGCTGTTACAAAACTCCAGGGAAGGGAGAGCTCCCAGGGAAGCCTGTCACGGTGAAGGCCGAAGTCTCCAGCAAAAGAACTGAAGAGAGGAGGAAGGGTGTGTGCGTTGGGGGGGTTGTGTCCCGGTGGCTTGAAGCTACCTGGGAGGAGGGTCAGTAAAAGCCAGCAGATGCTTAAAAAAACACCAAAACAAGCTTAAATAATAACTCAAGAGGGGAAATAAAATGGGTAATTGAAAGGTTCAATTAACCTCAGAGACAGCTGGAAAAGAGGGAAACAGAAACGGAACAAACATGGAACAAATAGCAAACAAGTAGAAACATGATAGATTTTGTGGTGCAAACATGAATCTAAAGAAATCTAAAGTAGACTCTGGAATGACGTATTATTAGGGGAAAGGAGGGACATGACTTGACGAAGGGATCAGGTCTCCAAGAATATATAGGGATCTTACAGGTGTAGGCACTGAACGAGAGAGCTTCAAAATGCACAGAACAGAAACTGATAGAGTGGAAAGGAAAAGTAGGCAAATCCACCATTATGGGTGGGGACAGCAACACTCCTCTCTCAGTAACTGAGGGAGCTGGTAGGAAAATGATCAGTAGAAATAAAGAAGACAGAAACGCTATAAGTTAACTCAACCTAGTTGACATTTATGAAACACTCATATTTATAGAACCTAACAGCAGAACGCATATTTTTTTCAAGTGCACACAGAACATCCGTTTACCAAGATTGACCACATTCTGGGCCTTAAAACAAACCTTCACACATGTAAAAGAAAATCCCCAAACATTTAGAAATTAAATAACGTAGTTACATATGACTTGAGAGTCAAAGAAGTCTCAAAGAAAATTTTAAAGTTTTTAATTGAAGGGCAATATACCATTTCTGTGTTGCAGCTAACGTGGGGCTAATAAGACATTTACAGCTGAAAAGGCTTATATTAGAAAAGAAGAAAGATCTTGCGACTTGGTCATCAAAGCTTCCCACATCAAGAAACCAGGAAAGGGAAAGCATTTAAACCCCAAAACAAGCAGAAATAAGAAATTGGTAAAGATACAGATTAAAAATGAGATTCAAAGCAGAAAACCAGTGGAGAGACAGCAGAAGCCAAAAGCTTTGAAAGGATGAATAACACCCCCACAGAGGTGCAGAAAGAACAGAAATTTCCCACATCGGCAATGAAAATAGGGCACATCGCTATGGGCATTAAAAGGTGATACACTATACGGACAATCCACAATGCCCATAAGTTGATCAATGCAGCAACATAGCTGTGATTGTCAAGTAGGTGTAAAAATACACTAAAATCTGGTCTTCGAGTGGGTCCTTGTGGCCCATTTAGCACATTTGCAGTAATCTTCTCTGCCTGTTAAAGATGAAGATAATTGAAGGTTTGCGGTGGTTTCTAGGGGGAAGGCTTTGATTAGAATCTTTCAGCTGCTACGAACCAACCCTCCTTAGAGAGTGTATGCCTGATTAGCGTATTAATCCACATGAACCATCTCCCAAGGCACACATATACGATTGTTCAAATTGAAGGCTTTACGCGTCATAGTGGCATCCCTGGGAATGCCAGTCTTGGCCGCCAGACTACAGGGAGTCCAACTGGCCAAGGGCTGGTTGACCTCCCCCAGTGTGACCTTTGAGGTCACACCTCCCTCTGGTGGCTTAACACCATGACTGAGTGCCTCGAGGGTACTGAAGCAGATCCGGTCTTGAGAGACATAGGGCTCCTTTGTTGGGTGACGCTTGCTCAAGGATGGCCCGACAATCTTCTGCAGGTGTCCTGCAGTGCAGTGTAGGACACTCCCGCCCCATCTCCTTTCCCTCGCTCCTTCAGGTGGGGGGGGGGACTTGTGTTGGGGTCCGATGGCTCTCCCAGTCTTTCCTGCCCCCCTCCTTATTTCTTTTGCATACAAGTACTTTCCCTACAAAATCCTTGCCCATTCAATCCTGTCTTGATCCCTGCTTTTCAGAATATCCTGACTAAGGCCATGCTACAGACCAGAGCTATTTTGGAATAGAGCATTCTGAGCTTGATGATGACTTCCAAGGGGCGTTTGGGAAAGATTTTCACAAAGGGGTTTCTTTAAGGGATCATCATCCCAACTACAAACCTGATTCAGAGACAGAGGCATGAATGGAACGTCTCCTCGCCCTGGATGCCAAGTTCAGGTCATGTCACCATAAAATTACACAGTCAGCCCTGGGACCTGGGGGTGTTTGGAGCTGATGAAGGGCATGTGAAGGTGGTGAGTAGCAAATCCACTTGGGAAGGCAGGAGAAGAGTTTGAAAAACACCTTTTCTGGGTGCCAGTGGCAGCAGAAGCGGTGTCTGGAAGCCTCTGTCCACCTGTGCAGTGGTTACACTGGTGACCCTGTGCTTCTTCGCACGCATGCGTTCTCTGCCCTGGCCCGCCCACGGGCATGGGGCATCTGCACATTGCTGGTCCTGGCCTCCCTGGCCCTCGGACTTCGCTTGCGTGCACGGGATCACGGGTATTTATTTCTCCTGCTGCCTCTGGCCTCACCACGGTGCCTGCTGTTCTTCTTCATGGCTCATGAACTCCTGTAGGGAGCTCTCTCCACACCTTGCAATAACTGCTCCTTTCAGGCTCAGGGGAAGTGGCAGCTTCACTCTCTCCTCCTAATTCACGCCACCGAGCTCCTAGTTCCCCCCACCCACTCTCTCTCCTCCTAGTTCCCCCCATCCAGCTCCCACCTCTGCAAATATCCCCCTTTGGATGTCCCAACCATTTCCCACTGGGCCTGGACCAGTGCAGTAGTTAAGGTGGATAGGATGAGACCTGCAAAATTCCACGGTGGGGCAGGGGTGGGGGCAGCACGGCCAGGTGGGGAATTGCTTTGCTCCCTCTTTACCCAATCACATCTCACAGACTATTTCCTATACAATCTGTGGGGTGGCACCGTGGAATTCAGGGCCCACCTGCAGCTCTGACAGGGGCCTGCCCTCGGTCACAAGGCTCGAGGGCATTGGAAAGCCTCGCTTACTCCAGACCGTGCTATCTTTGTCACATCGTGCCACTTCAGGTAGGGTGAAATTAGAATAATACCTACGTTGTAAGGCCTGCGAATAGAAATAAGGGACTTAATTCCTGATTTCCCTCCAGTAATGGCATATAGCGGATATTTCACTTACTTAGGCCTTGCTTTTAAGGCTTTTGGCTTCAACTTCTGGCTTCCTGTAGTTTTTCTTTTATCCTGTTTAAAACATGTTTCCTGTAGTCCCATGATTCCTTGCAGGGCTCTATTTGATCTATATGCATAGCTGTATATTCTTACTAATGCAGCATCAAAATATTTTTTTAAAGATTTCTTTATTTATTTGAGAGAGAGGGCACGGGGTAGGGGTCGGGGGCAGAGGGAGAGGGAGGAGGGGAAAAAATCCCGGGCAGACTCCATGGGCTCCAAGCTTCATGCGGGTTTGATCCTATGACCTTGAAATCATGACCTGAGCCGTAATCAAGGGTAGGAGGTCCAACCGACTGATTCACCCAGATGCCCCAGCAGTGTCAAAATAGTTGTACCAGCAATGTCCTGTGCCAGGTAACTTCTCTTAAAATACCATCTGTTTGCAGCTAGTAACTCAGTTCATGGGAACTGCACTGTTTTCACAGATGCACATTTCAAAGAAAAGGCGATGATAGGTAAATTAATGAATACTTGTAGCAGTCAGGTTAGTGATCCCCACACTGCTTGTAAACCAAATAAATCCAGTCACTTTAAAAGAGCCCTTGATGATTGATTACTTATTTTTTCTTGTAACATCCAACAACTAAAAACATTAAAATGCAAAGAAACTTAAGTTTACTCTTTAACTGGAAATCTATAATTTAGTCATTCACGGGTAATTATTAGTAGTGGTAACACGATTATAATGCATATCAATTTGCTTGGTTAATCAGTAAGCCACCCTGTCATCCTAATGCATTTTTTAAGGGCAAAGCAATTCATCTTAAAATTGATTGCTAGGGCAACATTTCAGCAAATTCTTAATGACACCTGTAATTAGAGAGAGGGGAAAATATTCTTAATCTCTAAAGCCTTAGCAGAGAAGCAAACACTTTCATTTGAAAGGCCTTTTTCAGTTTTCCTTGGAAGAGACAGTCAGGCAGCTGATGCTTTAAGTGGGAGTTCTGGGTTCTGCTAAGGGATGTATGAGTCCTTTGGACTTGGTGGCCTCCTGAGTTCCTTTTGATATTCTGGTTCCTTCTCCATGGAACAATAGCATTCTCGGTAACAGTTGACAACAGCCAACTCTGGGGAAAAGTGTCGTTTTTAAAACCCTCCAGAGTGGTTAATAAAGGACAGTGGTTCTCAACCAGGGATGATTTTTTTTAAATAAGGATTTTACTTATTTATTTGTCAGAGAGAGAGAGAGAGAAAGCACAAGCAAGGAAAGCAGCAGGTGGAGGGAGAAGCAGGCAGAGGGAGAGGCAGGCTCCCCGCTAAGCAGGGAGCCCGACACGGGTCTCAATCCCAGGACCCCTGGGATCATGACCTGAGCCAAAGGCAGACACTTAACTGACGGAGTCAGGTCCCCAGGCACCCCTCTACCAGGGATGATTTTGCCCTCGGGGGACATCTGGCAATGTCTAGAGCCGATTTTTGGCAAGCATGACTCACCAAGGGTGCTGCTGGCATGTGTGAGCAGACATGTGAGACGCAGCTAAATATTCTGCAGAGCGCAGGATAGCTCCCACAATACCGATTTTTCTGGTCCTGATAGTAGCAGTGGAGAACCACAGAGGGCTCTCTGCCTTCCTTTGAGGCCCACAGGGGCCTCCCTGATCAAATCCATGGCAACCTCCTGAGGACGTGTCTGGAGCCAGACTGTCCCTGCACAAAGCTGTCACCGGCCTCCTGGCTCTCCCTGGAGCAGGCCACACTCGGACGCCCTCACTGATCTGTATTCCAGTCTCAGGAAAACTCAGTGGTTTATCAGGTCAGGAAGCTGCACGCTTTAGGCTTTTTTTCTTTTAACTTGTTCCGGTTTGTTCAGAAGGTCAAAATATATATATTTTAAGTTGACTAAAGTCAAGGAAATATTTCCTTTGGGTTTCTAAAAATTTTCCTTTCCTTCTTTTCTTCCTTTTTTTCCCCCCAGAAACTGCTCATTGACCTTCAGTGTCTGCCATTGTCCATTGTGTCACAGATACAAAGAAAGCAGGTTGAATGGTGGGAAATTTTTTTTTCTAAGTAGGGAAATCCTCATCCTTCGATAACCCTCCACAGGCATAACAGCCATTTAAAAATGTTTTTGAGAATTGAACACATTGAAGGCATACAAAAAGACCTTGCGATTCTCCTTCTGAAGGCTCCTTTTGTTTGGGGGGAGGAAGTGGAGAAGGGCAGGCTCCAGCTGGAGGCAGGGGAGGGGAGGGGCGGGGAGGGGGGAGGGAGGAGGTCAGCCAATCTGGACCCCGTGGTGGGAATTGAGCTGAGTCTCTCCACTGACTTTCAACACCTTCGTCCACACTGCTTCCTCTGGTACCTTCAGAACGCCGCACCAGAGCTATGAAAATCCATAAGAAAACATTTGCAAAGCACGTTGGGCCCTTTGGAGGAAGGGTCTCAGAGAAGGAAGCCGTATCATTACTCACATTAGACCTGGCGCTGTCATATGACAGAGAGGAGCCCGCGGAGCAGAGTGCTTTGTGATGACTTCATCTTTTTCTGAGCTAATAGCTATTAGTAGCTAATCGAGCTCCATATGGACAGCTTGTCACATAGCTCATGTTATCAGCCTGATGGTTTTGTCTGAGTCCCTCTTTTCCAAGCTCTAGCAGAAAAGACAGCAAACACATTTTAAATCAGCACAGCCTAAGTCCTCAAGAAAGGCCTAGCACATTTGCATTTTGATACATACTTCACTCAATTTTCAGGATTCGTTTCATTGGTGATGGCTTAATACAGGTGTCACTGTAACACGTTTGGGAGAGCAAAGGTAAATATAAACTTGGCATAGTAGAACATCTCATTTTAGTTGGCCCTTAGCATATCAGTTACTAAGAATTTATTAAACACTCTCTGTTCTATGGAAGAGATGAAAACAGACTGTAAGAGGTTAAACACACATTAAAACTAACAAAGACAAGAAACGTACATGCAGATTGGAGATATGAAGAAATGGAGGAGTACTTACCATATGGAGAAATTTTACACCTAGTAATATCTTTGTTTGGGAAGCACCAATTACGTTAGTGGGGTTCTCCACCGAAGACAAAGATTTCAATATGGACAGAAAAGATACTGTGAGGATTGCCTCCAAAGAACACGGGGGCTCTGGTCAAAACTAGGAAGGGCACAACAGCAGCAACGGAGACACCTTGTAGCCTCTGACAGGCAGGAGACAGGTCACAGGCCTAGAGGCCGGCCGGGTGGTCCGACTAGGGCAGACGATGCTTGTGCTGGGGCCACGGGTCCTGGAGAGGCCTCCGCAGCGCTGCTTAGCTCAGCAAGGCTTAGCACGAGCTACGTGAGCCGAGAAAGTCAGAGGAAAGCATCCTCCTCCTCAAGAAACCATGGGTGCTCATCACCCAGGTCAGGAAAGGGGCACGGGCAAATTTAGCACTCCATCAGCAGAGAGCGTTGTGAGCTCAGCAGTCAGGGCGAAGTTTCCTTCAACACTAGAAGGTTAGATACCTATGTCCTTTCTTTTTCTTTTTCTTTTTCTCCTCTCCCTTCCTTTCTCCCTTCCCTCCTCCCTCCCTCCTTCCTTCCTTCCTTCTTTTCTTCCTTCCTTCCTTCCCTCCCTCCCTCCTTCCCTCCTTCCTTCCTTCCTTCCTTCCTTCTTGAACCTATTGCCAGTTCCACTGATCTTCTAGTCCCTGAACTAAGCACTTCAGCATTTCTTGCTTTTATGTACAAAGTGACTTGCAAGTTAGCATATGTTGACCTCCACGGTCATCGGCAGTGAGCTGCAGGACCCGAGCTCAGGCTTCTAGGGCAGGAAGGTTGGCCTCGAATTCTGAATTTGCTGCTGGGTCATTGTATGTTCCTGAGCAAATTCCTTAACATTCCCAAGACTTATTAATTTCTCACCTCCCTTAAAATATAGTTAGGATTAGAAGACATGGATTTTAACAAGACTAAGAGGGTCCTGGACCATATAGGAACCTAGAAGGTGCTAACTCTCATTACATTGGAACAGATTGGTCATCTATTAGCTTGAAAGAACCGAACACTTTGTTAAGTGTCTGACCCATCTGAATGACTCAAGGCCAGGGAAGAAAGTGAGGAGTGTGCACCACAGAATGTTTCTGGGAAGCTTGACCATCAAGCTCACGGGCACTTCGGCGTTGGCTGAACTGAATCTAAATGCTTATTTGGAGGAGGTAAAGAGCATGCTAGGGCTGTAAGCACCCCCGGAGTGGCGTTATAAGCACTGTGAATGCTACTGATCAAGAATACCAGATTCTGCGATTTGCTTTATGTGCAAAAAGAAGCGCCAAGAGCAGAGGCCTAATTCTTCCCCCCAGCACTTGATATTTACAATCTCATTTCCTCTCCCAGTGCTCAGTTGACTCAGGCGTCACTGTCGTACATTACAGAGATTGAAGGGAAATTCTCTGGGATACAGAGCAGGGCAGTGGCAAGACTGGTCCCTACTTGTAAGCACTCCTTAGGTCATTAATAATTTAGGCAGAGAAAGAGCTTTGTTAGTATCAGCAAGTGCCTCACTTTGTCTGATTGCTTTTCCCACCCGGGAGAATTGATATTATTGTCTCAATCTAGCCTCTTCCCCAGCCTACAACCCAGAATGGCTGCTATTACTTCCGTGTGCTCAACCCCACAAGTCTCTTTTCAATTTCACACAGTAGAGAGAAGTCAGTGCAGTACAGGTCTGCAACATGGGGGCCCGGACCCCTGTTACTTATTTATCACCCTCTAGTTTCCCTGTTGGTCTGGGCATTTGAAAGCTGTTGCAGAGACGACTTCCGGGCTGAAGTGGTTGAAGGAGAAAGTGGAATCATGGGCTCTTTCTCCTTTGATTCCTGCACCTGCTGGAATTTTTAATAGTAAAGGAAACAAACCCTAGAAATAACTAGCTGCAGTCGAACCAAGAAAGAAAAAACAAAGCAAAACACAACCTAGTGTCATAAAAGCCAAAGAAAGAGAGCGAAGGAAGTAAAGAATCTGTTGTAACAAGAAGCACGGAATCGTTCCTAAACCACATATGCATGCCAGGGTCCACTTTTCTCAGCGTAGGTGACCTTATCTCTGCTCGATTTCCACCCTCATGCCAGACTGTTCTAATGGACATTCTATCTGGGCATCTTATCATTTCATTTACAAACACTTAAGAATGTCTAACACACGAGGACTCATATATTTTATTTTTTGTGTAACACCAATACCACTATCACACCAAAAAACAATGAATTCCTGTCTTCTAATGTCCAGTCACAGTCCAAATTTCCCCAATTGTCCCGTGTCATTTTACAATTAGATTTCTTGAACCAAGATCCAAAGAAAATCCACACCTTACATTTGGTTGATGTATTTCTTATTTTTTCCTTGTCATTTATTTGTTGAAGAAACTGGGTCAAGCATGTCATTTTTGGTAGATAGGATTAGATGATAACAGATATAAAATGGATACTTTCATGACTTCAAATAATTTTCTGAACTCTGTGTATTTAATGACTTTCTGTCTTACTGCTTATCGCCAATCCCTCAATCCCTGACACTTCTCTTGGTTTGGTGTTGTCTTTGATCCAGTGTTGGAACATCCCAGGTTCTATCTTGCTGTGCCTGCCTCCCTCTTATCCCCTGTGATCTCATCCTATAGGTCTCTGTTCAAGGAGAACATCCTCGGAGAAGCCTTCCCAGGCTTCCCTGACTAGATATACATTCCCCCTAGTGTATATCTTCAATGCACCATTGACCTTCATTCTACATTATCAGATTATCATCCTACTTTTATTTATTTGTGTAAGTCATTTTTTTAGAGGGGAGAGGGGCAGAAGGAAAGGGAGAGAGAGAATCTTAAGCAGGCTCCACTCCCAGCATGGAGATTGATCTCATAACCCTGAGATCATGACCTGAGCTGAAATCAACAGTCGGATGCTTAACCGACTGAGCCTACCAGGTGCCCCTTAGTGTAAATCATTTAATGCTTGTTGCCCCTATGATTATGCTTATTCTGTCATTGTATTCCTGGTACCTAGCACCAAGCCTGAGACATGGCAAATGCTCAAGGAATATTTGTGGAATGAAGAAAGAAACTGTTTATGAGCTTTAAGAAATATCTATGCAGTCCTGTAAATATAAGACCGGAGTTAAGCAATTTACCACCACCTTTGTGAATCCCTCCACATTTAGGTTTTTGTATTCATATTACTTGTACAGTGTTATTATAGGATTACATTTTGAACCATAATTATTGCTGCTTTGTAATTCTGGATCTTTCTAAGTGGGTTCAGTGCTCACCACATGTCTTTCTTCTGTCCATTCTATCTCTATTCTTCTCTTAGTTGCTGGTTTTGGTTCCTGAGGTGATTCTTCGGGAATGGCTCATGAGTGCTATGGTCCATGACACATTTGAAAATGTCTGAATGCTATCTTCATAGTTGAATGACAGCATGGCCTGGAAAAATGACTAGGTAACACGCGTCAGACATCGGAAAGAATAGCAGGATTTCGTGTTTTGCTTTGTATCACAAAAAAATGCAGCACATTTCAGTCACATTCCAGTATGCTTTATAATTCAAAGTATTTCTATTTTCACAGTTCTTCACATGAAAACAAGGGTGGACAGTCTCTACAATGAATGAATTCAATAAACCATTGAGTTAAACATTTTTTATATGTGTTTTATAGTAATCATTTTTTGGTGGATATAGATAAATCAAGAAAATAGTAAGGACAGGATTGAAAAATTATGTTGTTTGACCCAGAAATTCCAATCCTATCTTTGTACCCTAGAGAACTATTCACACCCATGCTCAGAGAACTGTATCGAAGACTGTTTCAACATTGTTTATGAAAGCTTGAAATGTGGAAACATCCTAAATGTGGTTCATTCACATAATGTAGCATTACAAATCAGCCAGAGCTACACAGAGAAAACAATGATCAATTTCAAATTTATGTTGAACTAAAAAGAGAGAGTTGCAGAAGAATACATGGAGTATATCATTTATGTCAAAGCTTAAAAGCATGCAAAAGAATCCGACACATTTATATGGACACACAGAACTGTACTTATGGGGTGAATATGTGCATTTATAGCTGCCAAGTTCCAGAGAGCTGGGAGTGGGAGCACGGGGAGGGGGTGGGGGGAGACAGTGTAGTTGGGGAGAGGCGGGGGAAGGGGGCTTCCACTGTATTTGCACTATTTTGTGTCTTAAGCTCACTGATGAACATTTATTCTATTCATCTTTAAAGTTTATGCATCTTGTAGGATTGAAATATTAACAAAACTAAGGGAAACTATGTTGAGTAAAATTTAACCTCTGATGACTAAAATCCGTCTTGTTATTTTTTACTAACACGCACAGCAGTTCAACAGTTCATTGAATCTGCTCTTTACCTATAGTTATGTTCTTGTTTCCTTCCTCCTTTTTTCTAATTCTTTTCATGACTCTTCCATACTTCTCTCCAGTCAATGATGTGTCTAAAACATTAGATCTTATCTTTCTTTATCTATTACCTATCTTTTGTCTGTCCACCCATCCATCATCTATCTACCTAGATGTATATTTATAAGAAATGTTAAAAAACAAAATTCAACTGAGTAAAATTTAAAGATCTTATTGGCTTTATTTAACATCTCATGAACTGTTCAGCACTCCATCCAGCAGAAAGAAAGGAGCTCTGAGGAGCTGTACAAGATGGAAGACTTTTATAGACAGAAGGGAGTAGGAACAAGGAAGTTACATGGGGCAAAGATTCGGGTTGGTTAAAGCAAGGTTACTTTCCTTTAGGAGATAAGGGGTCCATCAGGCAGATTACCTAGTTAGTGATGGTCAGGTGATTCCTGACTGACTGGTTTAAGATTCCATTTCCGGGAGAGCTGAAACTGTAATTACATCCCTGTTTGGTGACATGGGGCTTAGCATAAGTGACTCCATTTGGTACTAGTTGTCTTGTTTTTTTTTTT
>NC_048221.1:60997297-61115626 GCF_002007445.2 Ailuropoda melanoleuca | reverse complement strand
TATCCAGCTCAACTCAGGGGACCGGCTGAAAAAGGGGTCCCCTACTCCTCCGCCATCTTTAATCCCCCCTAGTTGTCTTGTTTTTAACACGAGAAACACGATTTACTCTATTGACTTCAAGTTTGACTTCAATGCCTTTAGTTGACAGAACTAGTTCTAAAATGCTTTACACTTTGGGGCACCTGGGAGTCATGATCCTAGGGTCCTGGGATTGAGCTCCACTAGGGCTCCCTGCTCAGCGGGGAGCCTGCTTCTCCCTCTCCCTCTTCTCCTTCCACCCCTCACCTCTGCTTGTGCTCCCTCTCTCAAATAAATAAATAAACTCTTTAAAATGCTTTACACTTTGAATTTGGGAAAAGCTCCCCCAAAAAGGAGGGAAGGGAAAGCAAAATTTCAATAGACTTCTGGAAAAGCTCAGTACTAGTTATGCTAGGTTTTTCAGCTCTGTGAAGTCTCTGAGTTCTGTTCTGAGATGGAGAAGCTGCCAGACATTCGTGTGATCTTTTTGGGGTTGCTGGAGGTAAGTCGCTGGCTGTTGTCTTTTATGTTATTTGTCACTTGCTGATTTTCTTGAAAGAGCTCAACTTGAGTGCTTTTGTTTCAGCTTTACTCAGCTCTCCCACCCCACAACCGCTGGGAAACTATTTTTCTATCTTACATCTCCCACCTTGTTTGGAGTGAGATAGAAGTCAGACCTTGGTGGTGGGGGGGAATGGGAGAAAATTAAATCTTGTGCAATGTGTGGCTTTTTTCCAGAGTTCCCCGCAGGTTAGCAGCTAAATGTTTAATCTTACTGTCTCTTTGAGGCATTTTAAAGCCAATTATCTGGGGGAGTGGATTGTTACTCTGCTGCTATTTTGAGAAGAGTGAGCAAACTGTTAGGTTTTTCTTGTGTTTGTACAAATGACGTGAGCCCGGTGATGTGGTGACTTAGCTGCTTAGGATACTTTGCACAGGCTTCGGAGACGAAATAAGCAGGTTAGAGTATTACTGTTGCCAGATCCAAAGCAAGAAATATCAAATAAGTGGCCTTGAATTCAGAACATCACAAAATGCTTTTGCCTAGAGCATATGAATACATGCGTCAGAAGTCTATACAGACTCTTCCATACTGGGGAGAAAGGATCTGGGGATGGCCTGAGATTTCCCCAAGGTCAATAATGGGGTTTTGTCCTCTCCTTCTAGCAACACCTTTATCTTTTCAGCTTGTGTCCTCCGAGTGCCAATGACAGCCAGCATGGGACCAGTTACTGAGCTTTAGATTAAAGGAAACTCATGAGTTCACCATGGCAGCAGTCCCTTTCTTGTCTTCAAGAGGGCAGGGATGGAGTCCGAGCTTTCTTTGTGTTTCTCTTAGAACCAAGACAGTATTAGCTCAATGAAACCTGATTACGGGACTAAGACTCTAATTCGTGACACTGTATCGTGAACCCACAATCATTGAAAAGGTTTGATTTTGGCAAACCAATAGACAGACAAAAGTTGCCCCAATACTAAGGAAATTAATATATGATAATTTCAAAGCAGTTGGGAAGAGATAGATTATTTAATAAATGGTTGGGACAACTGAAAAAAGTTATAACTCAACACCAAATCCATTCCAATGACTTAGAAATTTAAATGTAAAAAAATGATTGTTATCATGGAATATTTTTTAGAACGAATATTGAGAGGTAGAAAGGTACTCACTATGGCAGCACATGTACTAAAATTAGAAAGATACAAAGAAGATTAGCATGGCCTCTGCAAAAGGATAACATGCAAATTTATGATGTGTTCCATATTAGAGAGAGAGAGAGGTGGAAGGCCCTTCTAAATAATACTTAAAATTGGAAACCATAAAAAGAAAACTTTAATACAGGTGACAATGTTAAAAACATTTCTACACAACAGAAAGCCTAAAAAGGAAAATTAGAAACCACAGTTTGGAGAAAGAAATGCTTGTAGTGCACAAAAGAAGGACCTCATTGTCCAGTATGAAGCATTAGCTGACCAGTAAGAAAAAGATCATAGAAAATATACAAAGGCCCTGAATAAGCAACTTGCTGGGGGAAAACAAAAAACCCACAAGTGCTTCCATCACATACAAGGATGTTTGATCTCATTGAAAATAAAAGAAATAGAAGTTAAAATCATGAACACTATTTTTCATCTATCGAATATATCAGATGGTCTTGCAAGATCAGTAAACTAGATAATACACATGGGCTGGAAAAAGGCAGTCCCATACATTGCTGGTGGGAGTATAAGCCTCGCTATCTTTAGAAGGTAAGTAGGCAATATCTTTCAAAAGTACACATACTTTTAAATTTGGTAATTCAACTCCTAGGAATTGATTCTACTGATAGTCCGGACATAGGTGCATAACGAAACAAATATTTATTGTGCCGTTTGCAATAACCTAATACTAGACAAAATCTAAATTTTTATTAAGTAGGGGTTGGTTAAATAGATTATAAAATAAATTGATAATGAAATCATTAATATTATTATAAATCAGGTAGATCTATGTAGACCAACGTGAAATAATCCTCCAGATTTAGTTCTAAAAGATGCACAGAATAGTGTACTCCTATTTGTGGCATTTCAAATAAGTGAGAAAATGATGAAATACTCTAAAAATGAAATTGGGCAGGTGGCTATCACAGCACATACAAAATATAATTTATACTTGAAACAGGAAAAGAACTAAACATAGTAATAATACCATATAATACTTACAGTGCATAAGCATTTTACAAAACATTAACAATAATATTTTTTATAAACATGGATTGAGGAAGACGTTCCTAAGCAACTGCAAAACCCAGTGGTCCTAAAGTGAAATAAATTAATAGATTTCACTATATGAAGATTTTAAAACTTCTGAATATCAAGAGATAGCATAAACAAAGCTTTCAGAAAGGGAATTAGTAACAGAAAATATTGTAATGTATAAAAGAGACACGTGGATTTATCTACATATGTAAAGAGTTCCTACAAATCATTAAGAATAAAAAGATAAAGGACCAAACAGAATAGGGTTTGCAAAACCAAGTCCCTACAGGGATTAGACAGGTCATTGAAAGAGATCAGTGACCTGTTGCAAGGGAACATGGGGTCCAGGAAAGACCTACTCCACTAGAGGAAGGAGCCTTTCTTCTGTTCCAGCCATTTATTGCCACAGGGGCCAATGTTGTAGAGCCTTCAGGTATTCAGGAGAGGCTAGAAATATGGCTTTAAAAAATGTTAAATATTCCAATTTCTAAACGTTGGAAACTAATTTGACGAGAACTACAAAATGCTATGTAGAACGAGCAAAACATGCTTTTTAAAACTTTATTATAGAAAAATGAGCAAATGCTGAAAACAGACCATTCACAGGAACACAAATTGTCAAAAGAAATTTAAAATTATGGCTAATTTCCTTTAGTCAGAGAAAGGCAAAATGAAATCATGAGATATATTTTTCACCCACCATACTGACTGAAATTAACAAGAACAGATAATACTGTGTGTGGATACAAGGCTTAATAAAATGGGAAATTGTATACACTTGGTAAGAGTTTAAGTGTTGGTATCTTTTTCTGGAAGGCATTTTGACACTACCGAAATTAAAATTTTAAGGGCATGCCCTTTGATTTAGTAATTCAATTTCTAAGTACTCCACTAAAATATTTTCACCTGTGCACAAATATGCATTTAGTATGCTCTGTTATATTGCTTATAATTATGAGATATTGAAAAGTCTCATCCCTTATGGAAGGACAGTTATGCTGAATAAATTATGGTTGAATCCTCACTGTATAGTATTGTGCCATCATTGAAAAGGATGAGGTAGCTCTCTACGGCATTGCAAGAGCTCCAAGCTGTATTACATGAAAAAAACAAGTTACAGAACACTGCATATTATATGATCTCACTTATGAGAAAATTACTTGTATGTATACATACACATGTGCATATAAATGTATAGAGAATGGCCTGGAAGGCTCTACTCGAATTATTGGCTGTGTCAACTCTGGGAAAGAAGTGTAATCGATGGTGGTGCAGTACTAAGGCATTTTTACTTTTTTCTTAGATTTTTTTTTAACGTAGATCAGATTGGCAGACTTAACGTGTAAATGACCACATAATAAATATTTTAGGTTTTGTGGGACATGGTTTCCGTCACAACTATTCAGTTCTGATGTTGTAGCAGGAAAGCAGCCACAGACGGTATGTAAATGAATGGGGATGGTTGTGTTCCAATAAAACTTTATTTATCAGAACCGACAGTGGGTTGGATTTGGCTCCAGGGCTGTGGTTTGTCAGTTCTGCTTTAAATGCTTTTCTGTTTTCTGGAGATGTTTATTTCTTTAAATGCTTGAATCTTTTAATAAAGAAAATGTATTTATACCCTTTGTACTTGTAAAAATTTCTACCTCCACCTGCATTTTTTTTACTGGGGAGAAAGCAAAAGAAATAGCATAAAGTGTTATTTATTTTTAAATATTGAACCAGTTTTTAAAAATACCACTCAAGGATTAATTTATCTCTTTCATCATAGGTTTGAAAGAGCACGTCTATTGTGTGCTAAATTTTTACATATATTTGCGTCTGTTTTCGAACTCCCTATGTTCCTGTACCAGGGCCAAGCTTTCAACATTACAAAAGCTTTTAAATCTACTTATATCTGTTAAGGCTAGTCCCTACCTCACTCTTGTCTTCCAGAATTTTCTTGACAGTTTCATAGGTTTGTCTTTCAGATTAAAATGTGTATAATGATTTACCTCAAAAAATCTTGTTTTGGTTTTTGTTTGACCACAATTTAAGGACCGCTGACATCTTTGCATTATTAATCATTTCTACTGAAGAACTAGGTACATATTTCCATTTTTTTTCAAGCTCTCAAATGTCCTTCAACTGAATTTTACAATGTTCTTCACATATTGTACATCCTACATGTTTCTTATTAAGTTTGTTCTCAGGCTATGGCAGACACTATAAATTGTATTATTTAACACCAGCTCCAACTCCCTTCTAGCATGCTTCCTTTAAAGACTGAAAGGCTAAAAACCACATTTTCTAGATTCTGTGGTAGCTGGGGTTCTGCGTGTGATGTGAGTTCTATGGAGCTGACCCACCAGGGTAAAACTTGGGAAGACAGCACTGAGAACCAAGAAGGGACCCATTTGGAAGAACAGATCTCATGGCAAAGGTGTTCAGTGGCATTGGGGTTTTCTCTAGAACATTCCTGCGCTGTGACTGGGTATTGCTGCAGGTAGAATCCCTCCTCATCCTGTGGCATCCAAGCTTGGACCCCTGAACTGTATCCCCCAAATACCGTAAACTCCCTAATTTGTTGTAGTAAACTTGTTTTTGTTTAAAATAGATAGAGTGGATGCTGTTGTCTGAAATTCTGTCTGATATCCGTGCATGTTTCATTTTATTATAAAGGGGATCTTGTATTCCCTCATATCTTCTGATTGTTGATTATATATGAGAAAGCTATTAGTTTTTTTCTATATTAAATTTGTAACTAGCTACCTAACCTAATTCAGATGGGTTCTAATCATTTGTAATGAAATTTCTAGTTTTCCAGTCATATAATCATATCCTCAAATAATATTACTTTTGCCTCTTTTGTTCCCATATTTATCCTTGACATCTTGCCTTCCAAAGTGCATTGACTCCCAATAACATTACATGACATTACACTGACTCCAGACCAATGTTAAATAATAACGGATAAATTGGACATCTGCCTTGTGCAGTAATGCCCGTAATGTTATATCGGGAAGAACAAAGCGAGATTTTGCTTTGTCGTGTATTAATCATGTGGAGTTTTCACGTATCACTATTTTCACATTCTTTTTTTTTTTTTAAAGATTTTATTTATTTATTTGACAGAGACAGAGACAGCCAGCGAGAGAGGGAACACAAGCAGGTGGAGTGGGAGAGGAAGAAGCAGGCCCATATCAGAGGAGCCTGATGTGGGGCTCGATCCCACAACGCCGGGATCACGCCCTGAGCCGAAGGCAGACGCTTAACCGCCGTGCCACCCAGGCGCCCCTATTTTCACATTCTTTTTTTTTTTTTTTTTTTTTTTTTTTTAAAGATTTTTTATTTATTTATTAGACAGAGATAGAGACAGCCAGTGAGAGAGGGAACACAAGCAGGGGGAGTGGGAGAGGAAGAAGCAGGCTCACAGCTGAGGAGCCTGACGTGGGGCGATCCCATAACGCCGGGATCACGCCCTGAGCCGAAGGCAGACGCTTAACCGCTGTGCCACCCAGGCGCCCCCTATTTTCACATTCTTAAATCATAAAAAGATGTTGAAATTGGCCAAATGATCGCATCGCAGGAGATAATCATATCTTCTTTGACATCTGATACGGTGAATTCCATTTAAGACTTCTAAATCGCCCGTGCCCCACAGCGCTGCAGAAAGGGTACCAGACACTCCTGACAGTCTGTCCCTCCCTGTGTTCTTTACATAAAGTACCATTCTCATTCATTTAATGCTTCCTGCCTAGAATTCCTGTTTGTCTGATATTGATATCACAACCCTCGTGAAAATCTACCAATTTCTTAACCATCCTTACTTGCTTGCCCTGCCTGAACTGTGAAGTCTGAGGGAAAAAATCCTTTCCAAAAGGAGTCAGTCCAACTCTGCTTGGTAGCTGAACAGGGCGCCAATCTGGGCCACCACTGCTGGGAGGTCTCAGGGACCTGCTCCTGCCCAGGCCACCTGGGTCCCCCAAAGAGCTTCTGTGATCTCCTGTGGGCTACGCTTGGCCCAATGTGGCCTTCATCGGCTACCCCAAACATAGCCCTAAGCCTCGGCTCTTTCAACAGAGTTCATCTCTCTAAGATGCTCCGGCCAAGCTGACCCATTTGTCCCACAGACAAGATGCTTTTTCTGGGTCTCTGACCCTCATCCAGAGGTTTTTCTTCTCAACTTTCCCAAAGCGAAAGGTTCCTTTCAGTCCTTTCCTTGGACAATATAGCTAGACTTTGTATTCAAGCCTTCAAAAACACAATAGCATGCTTATATTTTATCTTAGGCTTTATAACCTCCCAAACCTGGTTACTCTCTTCCCCTCTCCATTTCCTTCTCATTGTCAGAGTGGAGGGGGGTAAAGAGAAAGACCCAACCACGCGTGGCGGTGGCGGGGGGAGAAGGAAAGAAAACGATCTCGCATGGGGTGAAGGAGAGGCTAGAGGAG
This sequence comes from Ailuropoda melanoleuca, assembly GCF_002007445.2. Classification (NCBI taxonomy): domain Eukaryota; kingdom Metazoa; phylum Chordata; class Mammalia; order Carnivora; family Ursidae; genus Ailuropoda; species Ailuropoda melanoleuca. The sequence goes on along the minus strand of NC_048221.1, from coordinate 61,108,436 downwards.
CTGATCACGTGTGTGTGGGGGTGGGGTAGATGAGAAGGACCCAGTCAACTTTAGGGAACGAGTTACACCCCTCACAAACCACAGTGTAGTACTTAGGGCAGCTCTCGCGCTAAAACAGCAGAAAATTAAGTTATAAGTTAAATTCTCTAAAGGTCACTCCTAAATAAGATTAACTTTTACTATAAGGTCTGTGTGTTGTGTTTTGTTTGTGTGCATGTGCGTTAAAGGTTTGTAACGTGCTTTTAGTTCTGTGATTACCTTTGTGATTTTAAATATATTAAGATCTCTATTTCTGGACTCACCAGATTTTGTCAATATCTTTATGATTCTTCCTGATGAAAAAGGTGGAAACTTTTTCCTTATACTTCCTCACACATTCTGTTCCACCTCTTCAAGTTTGTTGCAGTGAGCTAAAAATGTACTATTCAAATATACAGAAAATGTAACTTCATTTTAAATAACTGAGCTGATTTTATTCTGGAGTGTCTATTCCCATTCAGTGGTAAAAGGAAATGCTAAACGAAGCAGCAGCAAACAACACTAATAGAATAAAACTTCCAATATTCCAACCCTGTTTTTTCCCAAAGACTCTTAACTGTGTCCATTCTAGGAGCCTGAGGCTAATCCAATGAAAACCATCTCTGTGGGGTGGGGTTACCGGATTCAGCATGTCAAACACAAGACATTTCAATGGGACATACTTATGCTTAAAAAAAAATCATTGTTTATCTGAAATTTAAATTTAACTCTGCATCCTGCATTTCATCTGGCAATCCCATTTGGGATGGGAAAGGAAAAGGGGGGGAAGAGGAACAGAAAGGAAACAGAAAGGAAATGTTGGATTTATCGGGAGTCTTTCCCTCTTGTCTCTGGGTGATGTCTAGGCCTGGGGAAGCCTGAGTTACATCATCATGGGGGTGGGGGCTGTCTGGTCTCCATGTTTATTTTCTGCTGGCTCCCGGTGACCGCTGGTTGAGGTGAGGTTTATTTTGTAGACTTTGGGTGTGGGTTTCTGTCTACTTTGGTCCACTGATGAACCTTTTTGGCTGCCACGACTTGTGATCCATTTTCTTGGCCCAGGCTGTGCTAGGATCGCCCCAAGAATCTCACCGTAGCTCCCTGATGACTGGCCCCTCCTTACCGGGGGTGAGAGGGGTCCAGTTTCATCTTCTAACCTGCCCCAGCCAGGGGACTGGGTGGGATACATCACCCAGGCATGAGGAAGGCATAGTGAGGGACAATCCCGCAAAGCCACACAGCTGGGGAAAAGATCAAAGGGAGGGGCAGGTTTTGCCAAAATCCATGACAGGATTTCCCCTTTTTCTTTTACCCCACCAGTATAGCTCCTTCTGTGTGCTAAATGACCGAAGAAGAAAAAGATGGCACGGCCGAACAGGCCCTTTTGCAGCCTTGTCTACTCTGCCTGTCTCTCACATAGAACTCAAGTCTGAGAGCAATGTTCTCTTGCTTCTATAGCCAACCCTTGCCCTCCGACCCCACCCTTTCCAGAAGGACAAATTGGTTAGGTTTTCAGACCACTGTTCACTTTAAGAGAATCTCTTCTCTATTATGAGATTTGTGTAGGTATACATTTGCTTAAGCATTAGAATAAAAACTATTCTGTTGTCTTTAACCAGAGTTCCCATAAGTTTAATGATTATGTATTAGTCCAGGAAGTTAATCCAGTTTCTAGTAACTGTTTCTTATGGTTAGATCCTTGAACATTCTGATTATTTCCTTCAAAGTAAAGTTTGTGAACAAAGATGTTCCTGGAGTTTTGTGTTTTACCCTGTTTTCTCATTTTGCATTATCAGCATCGGGATTATTACGTCAAATAAGAACTGCAAAGGCATCCTCGGTACATACAACTAAATTGCTTTCTAGAAGGACTGTTACATGCTGGGGAAAAAATGGGATGTGATTAATGTTTATTGTGATGATGTTTTCCAAAGACCAAGAATGGCTCAAGCCCTGCTCTAGCCATGGAAACGCCAACCTATAGGGATGCTGATGGGGGCATATGAATGAAGGAGAACACAGCCATTGGCTGAGACATTGGCCCCAACTTCTGTGTAGCACTCACATGAACCAGGTGGAAACTTAATGGAAGTCCTTGGCCCCATGCCCAGCTCTAGATTTTATACCTCACCATCATGATGGTGGGGTTGTGGGGCGGGGGCATTGTACCTGCTTACAGAAAAGCAGGAAGCAAGGCTCCTGAGAACTGTTCCAACCCTGAGGTTAGTGTACATGTAGATCATCTACCTGGGACCTTTCCACCCCATATTCCAGGTGCAGGCTAGAGTCCCAGACCTGCCTGTCAGGGAAGCCTATCCCAAGCTTCAGTAATGGGATCTGGTTGTGATCGCTGGAAACCCAATGCCAAATCAGGAAGTGCTTCTCACCCTTGAGGACTATCAGAAGATCCTGCTCTGACCTCGTGGGCCTGGTTCTCAGAAATTTCCTGCTGCTTCCCTGTGATGTCCCCGTTCATCTTCTCTTGGTCTTTGTGACAGCATTACTTATATTGGTAGCAGCCACGATGGGACATTAACCCAGAGCCTCCTGGTACATTATGCAAGAAGTCACACCCCTTTTTCATTCCAAACTACGCATAACTCTGTGACTTAAATGATTTTACCAAAAAATATAGTCCAAAGAGCAAATTAGCAATACAAAAACAATTCGCGAAATACGGGTTCTGAAAACAGAATCCCACAAGGAAATAAAATGCTTCCTTTGCTCTCAGATTCAGTAAAGTCCCCCATGTTTTGTCATGAGCTTTAATTCTGCTTGGTCCCAGACAGGCTGAGCCAAGTGTGGGGTGTGGAGATGCCTTGGGGTCCCTCCTTCAGTCACTGTGGTCCGGACTGTCATGCCCCTCAGCACAGTGACATTCTCATCTCACACACACCCCTTTTCTGGGGGGACTCAAATAGAATCAGCTTACTAGTCACACACACTCCCCAACGAGAAGTAAGATTCCTAAGACATAGCGCACTTTACAGTCAAGGACTAACTGTCAGCAAGTCGTGCTAATGAGGAAGGGAAAGAAGAAAAGGAAAAGCTTTTATTTAATTAATTAATTAACTAATTAATTTATTTTTGAAAGGGAAAGGCTTTTAAATTAAATTCTCCTAAAGCTTTGTCAAGCTGACTGGAACCATTTTGGCTGGTAGAAGGGTCCAGAACATTCATTCAGATCCACTCAGCACAGGAGCTAGGATACTTCTTTCAGTAAGTTAAGATTAGTCAGAAAGGACCCCGGAGAAGCACATCTGGATGAGGGCACGTGAGGCACTTTCTTAACTTCAGGAAAGACCAGGCCAAGCAGGTAGACGTTTCTGATGGGGTCGCTATGACGAAAGCTGCCCCAAGGTCTCATGACACTTTTTCCAGTCTGCATTAGCCCTCCTGGCTCCCTCCGCCTCCACCCCAACCAGCCAAGCAGCCGAGGAGGGTTTGGGGCTGAATCAAGTGTGACTGCTTTCAACTTCTGGTCACCTGTTCCCCTTGTTTACCTTGGGGCATGGACTTTGTCTTCCTGGGCACCCCAACCCAGGACTGTATAAGGGAAGCTTCCAGCGTTCGTTGTATTTTAGTTTATTTTCTGAGAGGCCAGAGCATAACCCCCGGGAAAGCTGTTGGAGAAGAAACGATTTCTAAACTCCTAGAACTATTGATATTAATAGTAAAACCTAGCAGTCGTTGAACATATAGAACCGACCAGGCACTGTTCTCAGTTGTGTATCTAAGAGATCATCTAATCTTTCTGTCCCCTGAAGTGTTAGAAGGCAGGGCGCCCCCTACCTGTAGGGGCCTAGCCCAGCATGGAAGGTGATGTGCTTCTTCGCCAGTATGAGCGAGGAGAGCAACACAGGCAGGATGTGCAGAAAGAACCGTAGGGGGCTGCTTGCATCTCGGCCCACAGCAGATCTGAGACAGCAGAACGAGGGTGTCTGATACTGAGACCACATTAATGACCATTTCCTGGGGTTCCTTCATGGGTGTGTGTGTACCAGGGATGTGACATAGGCTGGTGGACTGGGCAACTTCCCTGGCGGTGTCACTGTGGGCTGTCTGAGTTGTCACTGGGAACACCTGGGGATCCTGGACACATATTTGGAGAGGTCTGAGCACTTGATGTTGCAACCTTAATTTATCTGACAAACGTATTGAGCACCCACTGTGTGCCAGGCACAGCCATGAACAAACTTATTTGAGCACTTCATTGCCTTCTGGCACCATAAGATGTTCCAAGTTCACCTTGGATTTTTTCTCCCCCAGTCCTGGAATCAACCACTCCCTCAAGGAGCTCTGATTCATTTTATTGAAGAATGATGTTTAGAACCCACAGTCTGGGTACTTAGTGTTCTCATTGCCACTGGACTGTCATTGCCTGTGAGCTGTCTTAGCTTGTCACGAGAATCCAGGAGCCAACCTGAAGGAGCTCTAAAAAAACAAAGCTAAAACAATTTGAGCAACAAAATAAATAATGCTTGTATTAGATTATAACTCATAGAAAAAAGTGACTGCTCAACCCATAGAAGAAAGTGACTGTCCATAAGCCCTTACTGCTATAAATAAATAATTGAAGGAATAAATAGAGGAGAAGGGACATCTCTTACTTATAAAGTTCCTGTTAATAAATGTAGATAGAAAGACAGAAATTGAAAATCACTATTAGGCAAAGCTCTCAGTACTAACTGCTGCAGACGGGACCCACCAATGGATGCTAAAACTTTGAGGAGATGCAGGATATTTGCATACTCTCAAAGTATTTTTCCCCAAACATTTGCCAATGACAAAGTGAACACTAGTAACTTTGCAATGAAGAAACACCTTCTTAACCAAGTAATCGAGGTTAACACCACCAGTAACAGCCCTGTGATAGGATACACTGAGAACGACACGTCTAGGGTATTCTGGCCCCAAATCCATTACTTTCTCCCAGTCATGAGAAAACCTCAGACAAATGATCAAAACATTTTACAAAATAACCCATCCCTACTCTTCAAAATGTTAAGGTCATGAATGACACGGCAAGATTGAAACTGTCACATATTGGAGGAGAAGAGTTAGAAATAAGCACTAAATGCCATGCTGGCTCCAAGAAAAAAGACCTAAGTGGAAAAAGCAGTGAAACTCTTGATAAAGTCTGTAGTTTAGTTAATAATATTCCCGGTTTTGATCATCCTGCTGTGGCCACGTAAGATATTAACATTAGTGGAAACTGGGAAGGGGGTGTAATATTTTTGCAACCATTCTGTAAATCTAAAGTTAATACAAATAGATAGTTAATAACAAAGAAGGAAGAATTAAAAAAAACACACAGTAAACCCAACATCTTTTCTCCTTTCAGCGATCTTAGCTAGTTGTGCATGCTTGGGTGGGATACCTGACAGTGCCTCGGTCTCCTCATCTGTAAAATGGGATAGTAGTAGTATCCAGCTCACTGGGGTGTCAGGAGCGTTAACACGAGTGCAGGGTTCAGGCCGGTGCCTGGCACACGGTGGGCACTGATGAGAGGCAGTCTGCGATTATTTAACATTCTCAAGCCATGTGTACCGCCCTTGGCTGGAGTAAGCTTTCTGGGCTCCAGCAGCTCAGGCAAACTTAAGAGCATGCAGACTGTTGTATGAAAAGAACGAAAGGAAGGTGGCGTATCCCTTAGAGGAGGTGGGTGTTGGGCGGGCGCACAAGGATCCTGCCTCAGGAAGAGGCATGCTGCAGAACATCCCCACCTAAGTCCTCCCTGCCCCTAAGATTGACTGCATGGGGGTTAAAGCTTCCTTTTTAGGTCTCTGTGTCACCAGCACCTGGCAAGGAAACACACACACACACACACACACACACACAAGGACTACGAATAAATATGTTTTAATTGATTTAAATGTGGAAAACACTCCTGTTCTAAAAATATATGAAAAAAACTCGGTAGTGTATGATCTATACAGAGATTATCATGTAAAAAGATAAATACCCATAAATGGAGAGTAAAAGAAAATAACACGCCACACTGTTAACCGCAGTTGTACGTGAGTCATGGGATTAAGGGAAGTTTTGTTTTCTTGGCTTTTCTGTACTTGTAATTGTCTTTTTAGTGAGGATACCTAACCGTGACAATGAGAGTATCGTGAGAAACATGGTTTCTCTGAGATCCTGCCCCAGCTGACTTCCTAGGGGCGCCATAGTGGTGGAGCAAGGACTGTTGAACTTGAAAGAAGTGAGCTGAGCCTGCTGGAGGGGTGATACAGAGAGAAGATGCTTCCCTCAGAGGCCCGCAGAGATGGGGGGAAGGGGGTCAGCAGACAGAAGAGAACAGTGTGCTGCCTGCTGGCCTGCCTCAGGGGACACCCAGGGCCTGGGGACATTGAAGCTGTGGGCACCGGGAAAGGAAGGAACAGAACAGCTGAGATGTCACCCAGCAGCTGCTCACAGCAAAAGGCTGTACCCCTCCTGAGAGATACTCCCTCCTTCAAAGAACTTTGGTTCTACTCACCGTGTTTTGTTTGGTGACAATCATTTATGGAGATGAGCTTTTTTGCTGAATGATTTCTGTTGCTTTTTTCCATTCTTAAACTTCTTGTCCAAGCATGGTGACCAACTGCACAATCCTATGGGCCAGGTGCACTCCAGGAGAGATGTATAGAAGGGGGCCTTGCCTTGGCTGGGCTGTTGGATGACACGGGCTCTGAGGTTCTTTCCAACTGTAATTCATTAGGTGGTGGGAGCCTGAGGACCCAACACAGGATAAAGATATCTGGGAGGAGACCTGAGTCAAAAATCTGTGATGATTCCTCTTCTGCTCACTGTTCATGATTGTGACAGTCCTTGAGTTATGGGGGCCTCGAGATGAAGGCTGTGGGGCAGAACTGTTGTCTGGCTTCAGATGCCCTAGAGTTTCCTAAAAGCCTCTGGATGGCCTTTTCTGTCTCTGGAACATGATTCCCTTTGAAACGCTTTCTAATTCTTTTTTACAACATTCCTTTCTCCTCCCCAAAGCTCTGTGGAATTAAAATGCAAGCCAATTAAATGCCATTTAAGACCATGGAGACAACAGTTTTGAGGGTACATGTTGTCTGTGAATCACCACGCTGAGGCCTCTTTGACCTTGTAGGGAGAGAAATGCCATTTTGATGTGGGTTCCCATTGCTGTGTGATCCACATTTCTCCCTCTACTTTGAAGGGCCCCATGAAATTGGTTTATTGTTCTCCCCTGAGCCCTGTACTATGTCAGAAGAGAGATCTAAGTGGACATGTTGGCTTTTGAAATGCACATGCTGTGTGTTTTCATAATGTAACTGGGTAGGATTGTCATGCTACCAAATTAGAGCATTTTTTTAGAGCCCAACTCTGTGAAGAGTGCACTAGATTCCTATGGTCTGGAACGGGGTCAAGTCCTGCTTCCATGAAGTGCAGAACTTCTATCAACAAGCTTGGTTATTGGTGCCGGTTATTGGTTTAAGGCCAAAACCTTTATCCAGGTGTTCAAGATCTTCCTGAGTAAGTTCCTATCTATTTCTCATCTTTGATTCCGCCCTAGTGACCTCCAAAGAACTAAATGTCCCTCACGCACTGTTCTCTGGATAAGTCTTGGCGTTCACTAATCCAGCTCTCCATTCACTCGTTCCTTTATCCGACAAACATTTATCCAGTACCTACTGTAGCTATGAACAAGACTGTCTTGATGCCAGATTTCAATGTCCTTTTATTTCTAACACTTTTTTTTTTTTCAAATTCAGTGTCCAAACTATCTCTGAGCTTGAGTGTTCTCCCTGCTTCTGAGGCCAATTCAAATTTCATCTCTTTGTGACGTTCTTTCTGGTTCCTTCACTGTAAACGTATGGCTATGAATTTCAACCAACTCTCAACCTCAGTCATGCATTTCTCTGGTCATTCACACTCACAACTTCTGTCTTCTCAAATCCCTGCCTATCAGCTAATGACCTCATCTCGTACATCACAGAGGAAAAAGAAGCAAGGAGACAATAATCTACTTTTCCACTAACAAACCTGTCAAAGTACCTACATTTGATAATGCCGCCTACTTCCACAGAAGGCTGGCGATCCCATTCCCACTCATCTGCTGAAGGGGCCTGCTGTGGAAGTCATTCGTCTTCTCTCCCAAAAGACACAGTTTGCCTATCTGCTAAATTACTACTCTGAGCACACAACTAGGCTGCACACAATAGCTTCCAGGAGAAAATAAAACAACCCTCTATGCCTCCAGCACTGTCCTCCTCAACTACAGTCCCATTTCTTTGCTGGCCTCTGGAGAAATAATGCCTGGCCACGTAAATCTCAACTCATGTGTCCTTGCCCCTCCTGTGTTCTTATAACATGCTGCGTGGCTGCAAAGCTCCTCCCTCCTGATGCTCTTCTGGTAATCCACAGTTGGCTCCCAGTGCTCATCTCCCTTGACCCCCCCCCCCAGCAGTGTTTGACACAGTTTATCAATCGCTCCTTCTTGTCATTCTTCTTTCTCCTTTGACTTCTTGGACACCACATTCACCTGCCGTGCCTTTTCTAAGAGTCTTGGCTGGCTTCTCTGCTCCACCGATTTCTCTGTGTTGCAGTGTCCCAACCCAGCTCTCTGCACTGTCCTGGTCTTGTCCAGTCCAGTGGCTCAGAATACCATTTATACGAGGAGGAGTTAAGATGACAGAGGAGTAGGGGACCCCTTTTTCAGACGGTCCCCTGAGACAAGTTGGATAGGTACCAGACCAGCCTGAACACCCACGGAATCAGCCTGAGACGCAGGATGATACATCTGGATCTCTACAAATGAATATCCCCAGTGCTGAGTATTGAGGTACGAAGGGGGGAGCCATGAAACCGCGCACAGATATGGGAAGATAAATGGAAGGGGGAGGGAGCAGCCGCGTTCGGGCGCCAGGAAGCGGTAGCCACCTGCACCGGGGAGCAGGGGAACTCGTGGACTGGCACCCGTGAGAGAGCAGACTGAGACCATGAGCCCGGTAACGCATGCGACCAGAATGAAATGGAGCTCCAGTGCGCTTGCTGGAACCAGACTGAGACCAGGAGCTCCAGGAGCACGGGGGCGGCTGGCAGCTGGGGGTGTTAGAAACACAAGGACAGAGATGCGCCAGCCCTGGAAGTGAGGGCTGGGACGCCGGGTGTGGGGTGCACATCCCAGGATCCAGGAGGGTTGAACAGCACCAACAGAAACAGAGTTAAAGTGGCCAGAACATCAGTGGAGAGCAGTCCGCGATCCCTCTGCTCTGAGACAGAGGCTGAGATATGGCCAGTGCTGCTCTGACTCTCAGAAGAGGCACAGCAGACTGCCAGGGAAAGCCGCCAGAGAACAAAAGCCTGGAAATTACTGGCTCACAGTGTGCCCATCCCTATCCCCCCTCGCAGGGGACACGGAGACTCTACCCAAACAGGGTTGCCTGAGTATCGGTGCGGCAGGCCCCTCCCCCAGAAGGCAGGCTGAAAAATCAAGAAGCCCACATCCCTAAGATCCCTATAAAACAAGGGCGCACGGCCTGGGTCCTCGTCAATAATTCGGGCTCTGGACAACTCCGCAAACTCTCCTCATCAGAATGACGAGAAGGAGAAATCCTCCCCAGCAAAGAAAAGACAATGAGTCTGTGGCCTCTGCCACAGAACTAATGGATATGAATATAACCAAATTATCAGAAATGGAATTCAGAGTAACAATTGTCAAGATGATGTGTAGACGTGAAAAAAAGTTTTAACGAAAATGTTAATGAGAATATGGAATCTCTAAGGGCAGAAATGAGAGCGAATCTGGCAGAAATTAAAAATTCTGTGAGCCAAATGCAGTCAAAACTAGAGGATCTGACGGCCAGGGTGAATGAGGCAGAAAAACGTATCAGCGAATTGGAGGATGGGTTAGTAAAAGAGAAAGCTAAAATAGAATCTGGTCTTAAAAAAAATCCATGCTCAAGAATGTAGGTTACGGGACATTATTGACTCAATGAAACGTTCCAATGTCAGAATCATCGGCATCCCCGAGGGGGTAGAGAAAAACAGAGGTCTAGAAGAGATATTTGAACAAATTGTAGCTGAAAACTTCCCTAATCTAGCAAAGGAAACAAACATTCGTGTCCAAGAGGCAGAGAGGACCCCATCCAAGCTCAACCAGGACAAACCTACGCCACGGCATGTCATAGTGCAATTCGCAAATATTAGATCCAAGGATACAGTATTGAAAGCGGCCAGGGCAAAGAAATTTCTCACGTACCAAGGCAAAGGTATCAGGATTACGTCAGACCTGTCTACAGAGACCTGGAATGAGAGAAAGGCTTGGGGGGGCATTTTTAAAGCTCTTTCAGAGAAAAACATGCAGCCAAGGATCCTTTATCCAGCAAAGCTGTCATTCAGAATTGATGGAGAAATAAAGACGTTCCAAAATCGCCAATCATTAACCAATTTCGTAACCACGAAACCAGCCCTACAGGAGATATTAAGGGGGGTTCTATAAAGGTAAAAAGGCCCCAAGAGTGATACAGAGCAGAAAGTCACAACCGATACAAACAAAGACTTTACTGACAACATGGCAACATTAAAATCATATCTCTCAATATTCAGTCTCAATGTAAATGGTCTAAATGCTCCCATAAAACACCACAGGGTTGCAGATTGGATANTTCTCACCTCAAGAAACTGGAACAGCAACAGAGGGACAGGCCTAACCCACTGACAAGGAAGGAGTTGACCAAGATTAGAGCAGAAATCAATGAATTAGAGACCAGAACCACAGTAGAGCAGATCAACAGGACTAGAAGCTGGTTCTTTGAGAGAATCCATAAAATTGATAGACCACTGGCAAAACTTGTCCAAAAACAAAGAGAAAGGACTGAGATTATTAAAATTATGACTGAAAAGGGAGAGGTCACGACCAGCACCATTGAAATTGCAAGGATTATTAGAAACTTTTATCAACAGCTATATGCCAAAAAACTAAACAATCTGGAAGAGATGGAGGCCTTCCTGGAAACCTATAAACTACCAAGACTGAAACAGGAAGAAATAGATTTCTTAAATAGGCCAATTAACTATGAAGAAATTGAGTCAGTGATAAACAACCTTCCAAATAATAAAACTCCAGGCCCAGACGGTTTTCCTGGGGAATTCTACCAAACATTCAAAGAAGAAATAATACCTATTCTCCTAAAGCTATTTCAAAAAATAGAAACAGAAGGAAAGCTACCAAACTCATTCTATGAGGCTAATATTACCTTGATCCCCAAACCAGGCAAAGACCCCCTCAAAAAGGAGAATTACAGACCGATTTCTCTAATGAATATGGATGCCAAAATCCTCAACAAGATCCTTGCTAATAGAATCCAACAGTACATTAAAAGGATTATCCATCATGACCAAGTGGGATTCATACCTGGGATGCAAGCATGGTTCAACACTCGCAAATCAATCAATGTGATACATCATATCAACAAGAAAAGACTCAAGAACCATATGATCCTCTCAATTGATGCAGAAAAAGCATTTGACAAAATACAGCATCCTTTCCTGATTAAAACCCTTCAGAGTGTAGGAATAGAGGGTACATTTCTCAATCTCATAAAAGCCATCTATGAAAAGCCTACTGCAAGCATTATTCTCAATGGGGAAAAGCTGGAAGCCTTTCCCTTAAGATCAGGAACACGACAAGGATGCCCACTCTCGCCACTATTATTCAACATAGTACTAGAAGTCCTTGCAACAGCAATCAGAAGACAAAAAGGGATCAAAGGTATCCAAATCGGCAAAGAAGAAGTCAAACTGTCTCTCTTTGCAGATGACATGATACTCTATATGGAAAACCCAAAGGAATCCACTCCCAAACTATTAGAAGTTATAGAACAATTCAGTAAGGTGGCAGGATACAAAATCAATGCCCAGAAATCAGTTGCATTTCTATACACGAATAACGAGACTGAAGAAAGAGAAATTAGGGAATCCATCCCATTTACAATAACACCAAAAACCATACGTTACCTTGGAATTAACTTAACCAGAGACGTAAAGGACCTATATCCTAGAAACTATAGATCACTTTTGAAAGATATTGAGGAAGACATAAAAAGATGGAAAAATATTCCATGCTCATGGATTGGAAGAATTAACATAGTTAAAATGTCCATACTACCCAGAGCAATCTACACTTTCAATGCTATCCCGATCAAAATACCGAGGACATTTTTCAAAGAACTGGAACAAATAGTCCTTAAATTTGTATGGAACCAGAAAAGGCCCCGAATCTCCAAGGAACTGTTGAAAAGGAAAAACAAAGCTGGGGGCATCACAATGCCGGATTTCGAGCTGTACTACAAAGCTGTGATCACAAAGACAGCATGGTACTGGCACAAAAACAGACACATCGACCAATGGAACAGAATAGAGAACCCAGAAATGGACCCTCGGCTCTTTGGGCAACTAATCTTTGATAAAGCAGGAAAAAACATCCGGTGGAAAAAAGACAGTCTCTTCAATAAATGGTGCTGGGAAAATTGGACAGCTACATGCAAAAGAATGAAACTTGACCACTCTCTCACACCATACACAAAAATAAACTCCAAATGGATGAAAGACCTCAATGTGAGACAGGAATCCATCAAAATTCTAGAGGAGAACATAGGCAACAACTTCTATGACATCGGCCAGAGCAACCTTTTTCACGACACATCTCCAAAGGCAAGAGAAATAAAAGATAAAATGAACTTATGGGACTTTATCAGGATAAAGAGCTTCTGCACAGCCAAGGAAACAGTCAAAAAAACTAAGAGACAGCCCACGGAATGGGAGAATATATTTGCAAAGGACACCACAGATAAAGGACTGGTATCCAAGATCTACAAAGAACTTCTCAAACTCAATACACGAGAAACAAATAAACAAATCGTAAAATGGGCAGAAGATATGAGCAGACGCTTTTCCAATGAAGACATACAAATGGCTAACAGACACATGAAAAAATGTTCAAAATCATTAGCCATCAGGGAAATTCAAATCAAAACCACACTGAGATACCACCTTACGCCAGTTAGAATGGCAAAGATAGAACAAGGCAAGAAACACCATTGCTGGAGAGGATGTGGAGAAAGGGGATCCCTCCTACATTGTTGGTGGGAATGCAAGTTGGTACAGCCACTCTGGAAAACAGTGTGGAGGTCCCTTAAAAAGTTAAAAATTGAAAATGGCTGTGACCCAGCCATTGCACTACTGGGTATCTACCCCAAAGATACAGATGTAGTGAAGAGAAGGGCCATATGCACCCCAATGTTCATAGCTGCATTGTCCACAATAGCCAAATCATGGAAGGAGCCGAGATGCCCTTCAACAGATGACTGGATTAAGAAGCTGTGGTCCATATATACAATGGAATATTACTCAGCTATCAGAAAGAACGAATTCTCAACATTTGCTGCAACATGGACGGCACTGGAGGAGATAATGCTAAGTGAAATAAGTCAAGCAGAGAAAGACAATTATCATATGATTTCTCTCATCTATGGAACATAAGAACTAGGAAGATTGGTAGGGGAAGAAAGGGATAAAGAAAGGGGGGATAATCAGAAGGGGGAATGAAGAATGAGAGACTGTGGACTCTGAGAAACAAACTGAGGGCTTCAGAGGGGAGGGGGTGGGGGAATGGGATAGACCGGTGATGGGTGGTAAGGAGGGCACGTATTGCATGGTGCACTGGGTGTTACGCAACTAATGAATCATCGAACTTTACATAAAAAACCAGGGATGTACTGTATGGTGACTAACATAATATAATAAAAAAAAATTAAGAAAATGACTTTGTGGATAACTGGGGGAGCCAATCCTCAGAGACTGGAAAGTACACATTTAAATGAGTGATTTCTGTAAGATGGATTGGTTTACTACTATGGATTTCACAATTTTCAGCTGTTGATCCCATTTAAAACACTGAACTGCCCAGAGCTTCAGCAGGAAGGCATGGAGAACGGCCACCAGATTTATTATTACCTGAATCTTTTGTTGTTTTATGGTTCTTTGATTCCAAAGGAAAATACTTGCAATGTAGAATTTTAATGACATTATTAAAAATATTCCTTTTCTCTCTATATATAAAAAAAAAAAGAATACCATTTATATTCTACCGACACTTAAGTTTATATCTCTGGTCCCAAGTCTGCCTTCTGCCATGCCCACCATGCCAGATGGAGAATCATCTATTTAATACTGTCCTGAGCATATTTACTTGCACATGTAATAGGCATCAAACTTAGTGTACCCCAAATGTAGCTGCTGATAGACCTATCCCACACACACTTTTCTCAGTTTTCCCTTTCACAGTAAATGGTAACATCATCCACCGGATTTTTCAGCCCCCAAACCCAAGACTTATCCTCAATTTTGGTCTTTTTATTTTTTAAAAATGTTTTCTTTTTTAAAGATTTTATTTATTTGAGAGAGTGAGTGAGCAGGAGCAGGGAGAGGAGCTGAGGGAGAGGGAGAAGCAGACCCCCCACTGAGCAGGGAGCCCAAAGCAGGGCTTGATCCCGGGACTCCTGAGCCAAAGGCAGACGCTTAACTGACTGGACCCCCCAGGTGCCCCATTCTGTTCTTTTTCTAATTGTCTACATGCAGTTAATGGATGCAAATCCTGTCTGCCTTGATTTCCAGATGAGTTAACATATTTGACCACTCTCATCTGAACCCCCACCTTTGCTTACCGGGATTTCTACAACCTTTCTCCTTGTTCTTTCTCCCTGCTCCTGGCGACCTTCCATCAGTCAGTTCCCCAGAGTGGTGTCGGAACAATCTAAATCAGGGTATGTGAGGAAGCCCCTCAAAACCTGCAATGGCTTCTCAGTCTATCCGGGATTTAATTAGATTCTCGTCCTCTCTTCTCATCACACATGCTTCTTTGCGGCTCCTCAAACGAACCAGGCTTGATCTGATCTCAGGGCATTTACATGTCCAGTTCCCTCTGCATAGAGTTTTCTTCTACAGATATGCACTCACTCTCTTTATTGAGGTCCTGTCTCCTGGTTCACCTTCTGTGGGGCTTCCCTAACTACCCTGCCCAAAATAGTCCCCTCTCCAAACAAACCCCCAATGCAATCTGCCCCCTTACCCTGCTTTAGTTTTCTTCACTGCACGGGTGCCTATCATTAAATGATATATTTGTTTGTTTATTGCCTGTCTCCTGCCCTGGAAAGTATTCCATGAAGTCAGGGATTTTGTCTTGTTCATCCCTGTATTCCTTTTACCTAGAACAGGGTCCGGCACATAGTAGGTCTTCAACAAAATTTGTTGAAGAATCTGTGGATGTTCCAGGGTTAGTGATCTGTCTTTTTCCTAAAGAGCAGCTGCACTTTTAATCTCTGCTCATCTGACAGGAAGTGCTGCCTTGTACTATCGCATACCCTTCTGTCTCCATGCGGAAGCTCAAGGACGGGATCAAGCCTCCTGCTCTTTGCATGCTCTTACCTAGTACACTGTTCGGTACCCAGTAAGCGGTACATGTGTATCTGTTGATGTGGTAGCCACTCAGGTTTCCCTTTTGCTGTCAGCATTTTATTTTATTTATTTTTTTTTAAAGATTTTTTTTTTTATTTGACAGACATAGAGACAGCCAGCGAGAGAGGGAACACAAGCAGGGGGAGTGGGAGAGGAAGAAGCAGGCTCATAGCAGAAGAGCCTGATGTGGGGCTCGATCCCAGAACGCTGGGATCACGCCCTGAGCCGAAGGCAGACGCTTAACCGCTGTGCCACCCAGGCGCCCCTGCTGTCAGCATTTTAAAAAGAAGTTTCAGTAAACTTAAACCAAAGTTGGGTCTCAAGGAGCACACATGGAGCCCCAATGGGTAAATTGAAGACTCTTCTCACTACACTAGTTTTCTCTCTCTCCCAACAGACGAAGTGGTGAGAATCGTGAGATTGAATTCCAGCAGGCTGGGCCTCTCCACCTTGGGCACGCAGACTAGTCATTCTCAAAGTGGGATCCGCAGACCCCTTTTGGTGGGTCTACGCGATCAAAGCTAGTTTCATAATAATACTAAGTTGTATTTGCCTTCGCACTGTGTTGACATTTATATTTACGTTGCAAAAGCAATGGTGGGTCCAAACTGCTGACGGACAAGTCACAGCAGTGGCACTAGAGGTCACTGGGGAAAACATTTGTGGGATGGATTTACAAGCTCAAGTAACAGCTTTTCCTTCATAGGACACAGTTTTTATTCAATAGGACGACTAATAAATGAGTTATTCGAAATAAGGTGTCTGTTGTCTCAACAACAAAGTGAGCCCGTCATTTCATGAAGAACAAGGGATAATATGTGTTGCCAAAAATAACATTCAAGCTCTTCGTTGAAAGAAATTTGGAAAACGTGGGTATCTTTCCAGCACTTCAAGACTTTTCTGAAGAGGTGAGTGGTTGTATTAAAAAAAAAAAAAGGGACTTTGGCTCTTGTAAAATGAAATGAATCAATGCGCAGAAGATCTGTCTGCAGAACTCAGGGAGCCAGCAGTTTCCAAATGAGCAGTGTGGATGCTACCAGGCCAGGCCAGGCGGAAAGTCCTATTCAAAATGCAAGACAGACCCATGATTTTAATCAGAGAATGTGTATAATTCATTGGAATAGGTTCAGATGCCGCACTGTAACTAACATTTTAGAAAGTACCACATATCATGATTTTAATCAGAGAATGTGTATAATTCACTGGAATAGGTTCAGACTCCGCACTGTAACTAACATTTTAGAAAGTGCCACATATTGCATTTTGGTGTAGTACCGAAGAACAGCCACAAGTACTTTAAGAGACTATTAAAATGCTCCTCTTCTTCCCAGCAGCACGATTTTGTACGCCTGGGTTATATTAATCTACTTCAACCAAAATTACCTATTGAACCACTTTGAATGCAGGAGCAGAGATGGGAACATAGCTATTCAAAGAGATTTGCCAAAATATAACTACGCTATTCTTTTAACTTCCTTATTTTAAGGAATGTTATTTTCACAAAAAATGTGTCATTTATGTGAACTTGTGACAGATTAATTCTTTCTAAAAATGAACAAAATATACTTTGAACTGCTCCCAGTTGTAATTTCTAATATGGCAGACATCGACAGATGCACTCCACATACACGCCAACTCTTCGGAGTCCTCAGTAAGTTTTGAAAGGGGAAGAGGTTCCTGAGACCAAGGAGTTTGAATACCGCTATGGGGGGTGCTCGGAGAGTGGGAGCAGGAAATGAATGAGCTGTGCCTCCCTCTCCCCTGCGGATGAAGAGTGGCAGAAGGCATGCTAATTTGAATGGGAGTCACTATGGATAAGGAACGAGCCCCTGGAAAAGTTATACATTTTCTGAGGGGTTCAAGAAAGACTGGTGTTCTGAGTTGAAATAAGGTTGTTACAGCCCGAGGGGCCCCATTTCCCTTTGAGTATCAGGCTACTGACACAGTATAAATGCCCATATATAAGACCCTAACTGTGTAGGAGGCAAAGAATGTTTCTCCTGATAGCCCGTGTCCTTTTCTTCTCTCTCCCCTGCTTATTAAGTGCACTTGCCTCTTTGTGTTTCACATACACTGTGTTTTACTCAAAATTTCACTTCCTGGAAGCTTCTGGAGTTCTTTGTGGTCCTGTGGCTCTTCTCCCATTGGAAGGTGGGCTTCTGCGGGGCAGGCAAAATGCCTGTCCAGCTGGATCCACCCCCAGCATCCAGTTTGCTTCACAGCAGGTCTTCAGAATATGTTTGCTGACCGAATGAATAAACATAGAGTTGTAACGCTATTTAGGATGAAGATGAAATTGTTAGGTGGGTTTGCTACTTAATACCGTTTTCTGCATGTCATTTCCAAGCACGCAGGGGCAGCTGTTTGGGAAACACAGAGCCTGGTTTCTTTTCTTTTCTTTTCTTTTCTTTTCTTTTCTTTTCTTTTCTTTTCTTTTCTTTTCTTTTCTTTTCTTTTTTTCTTTTTTTCTTTTTCTTTTTCTTTTTCTTCTTTTTCTTTTTCTTTCTTTCTTTCTTTCTTTCTTTCTTTCTTTCTTTCTTTCCCTTCTTTCTTTCCTTCTTTCAGATTTTATTTATTTGTCAGAGACAGAGAGAGAGAGTGCACAAGCAGAGGGAGTGGCAGGCAGAGGGAGAAGAAGGCTCCCTGCTGAGCAAGGAGCCGGATGTGGGGCTCGATGTGGGGCTAGATGTGGGGCTCAATCCCAGGACCCTGGGATCATGACTGGAGCCAAAGGCAGATGCTTAACCGACTGAGCCACCCAGGGGCTCCTGGATCCTGCTGTTCTACAGGCCATGCCATTGCTGGGAGTTGCTGAACAAGCCTCAGTCTGAGGGTTAGGAGTGCGGCTGCTTGTCCAGGCTCTGTCCCTAACTAGCTGGGAGCCTTCAAGTCTTGCCTTTCATCAGGTAAAGACAGAACATGTTCTCTGGATACAGAAACAATCACACGGACACGGATTTTTGACCTCTCTCTTCTCTGAAGTGCCAAAGCCCTCAGAAGGGCTTTTATTTCAGAGCTGAGAGTCATAATGAATTGAAAGTATCTAGTTGGGCCTGCATTCTCTAAGCAATAAATAAGACTTGTTAAGAAGCAAAACAAGATACAGTGAGTGACCGAGAAGCTAATATATCTTCCCTTGACTTCAGCCAATGAGACTCATGCCTTCAGTTGATACCTTTTTATTGATCCTCACGTGCATGAGGGCCAGGACTGATGTTGGGCCTGCCATGCTCACAGGGTGACCAGATCCTGCAAGGTGCTCATGCCTTCTGGACCTCAGTCTCCTTGTTTCTAGAATGCAAAGTTAGAAAAGATGTTCTTCTGGAACATTTTCAGGTTGAAACATCTGTGATTTTAGTCAGCCATGGAAACATTTCCTGCTTTTTTTTTTTTATAGGTATCAAAATCTTGGGTGATGGAATTTAAAATATTTTGAGATTTAACCAGAGTTAAGCCCAGCAAAACTTTCTTCCTCAGAAGACGAATAATGAGATACTTCAGTAATAGGGGGAAGAAGAGCAAATGTCTCTGGAAGTTTGAAAACCGGTATCTGTGCATGATTCTCTCTCCCTTAGCATTAAGCCATCTCGAGGTAGGCACACATCAAATCCCCTCTGCTTATCATGGAAGCTCATCCCTTTCTTTACATTCGGCTTCATTTGAGGGACTGATTAATTTTTCATGCTTGTAATTCCCTGGCTTAGCTTCATGTGATGATTTGACTGCTAAAGGCCTATTAAAAATCCAATTATTTTTTTTTTACAAGTCCTACTGTTATATGAGCAGCTGGGATGCCATGGATGGGGCTGCTCATTAGTTCTGATGGCAAAGCAAAGGACAGCTCCTTGTGTTCTTCCGGGCCCTTTCTTCCCTCTTCCTCCTTTTCCTTTGCCATATTCTAACCTTCTTCCCATAGTTGATAAAATCCACGATCAAAATGTTTTTGAAATAGCATAGCAAAGGGCTCCTGGCTTGACAGATCCCAGGAAAGAATCTAGTTTCAAAGGCTGAGTTCATCACCACCTTAAAAAGAAAAGAAGTTTAATACAAGAAACGTTGGTTCCCAGGGTTCAACTTGAGTCTGTTAGCCAAGTAGCTGAGCTTTCAAGGTCTCAGGAGGGAGAGGGCTTCATAGACCTGGACTACGTCACTCTGTATTTTGAAAGCAGGATGCATACCGCTGCGGTCGATACATGTCCATGGAAACTTTTTCTTCTTGGAAAAAAGCTAAAAAAGCTTCTCTTTTGAAAGAATGTGTGATCCTCTTGAGGCCCTAATTCCTTAGTTCAACACCAACATTTCTTTCCTGTGTTTATTTTCTTTTCTACCCCTTCGTTTAGATTGTAAAATCTGCTATTGAAGGACATGGACCGTGTACTACCCATCTTTGTGTCTCCTGTTCTTAGCCTGGTACATGGTACGTAGAAAGCTCTTAAAGAGTGCTGAAGAGTTGTGTTGGCCCTGTATTCCGATATGGTGGTCCTTGTCATGCTAAAAGAGAATGCACATTTTCACAGCATGCTATTCAGGCACATTGAAACTCCCCCTGATGATTTCTAGGTATTAACTAAAGAACAAATGCTACTCACCCAGACCACTGGAGTCTGGAGAATTTAGCTAGCCTGACAAGTCATGTAGCTGTGTTAGAACAACAGAGCAATAATTGGAGCAGCCCAATGTTGGAAGCACTGCCTTTCATGGAAGTCTTTCTTCTTTATTTACCAAAGATTTATTGAGCACCTATTGTGTGCTGGGCACCTGCTCTGTTCCAAGGATGTAAAGTGAAGTAAGGCAAGGCTCTTCCCCACCGAAGTGAGGGTGATAAATTGGGTTTGAAGACTTAAGGTGGGGGGAAAGAATGTCCAGTTCAATTTGAATTTCGGATGAACTAGGAATAATTTTCTAGAATATTTGAAGTATACTATGTCTCATGCAATAAGTAGGACATACTTATATTAAACAATTATTCCTAATTCACCTAAAATTCAAATTGAACTGGGAATCTTGTAGTTTATTCCTGGGCATCCTGCAGCACCTGCTGAAATGGTTGTATGAACAGAAAGTTGTCTGAGTTCAGGGGAGAGAATCTAATTCTGCCCGAATGAGCAAGGAAAATTTCTCAGTGGAATTCGAATAGCAGGTATGAACTCATTTAATCTCTCTTAATTTTTCAGAAGAGAAAATTGAGGGTCAGAGGGTAAGTAACACACTCAAGTTCACTTCGCTAATAAGCTGTGCTGGGATGGGAGCCCGGGGGGGTCTGGGTTCTTCATCACTTTATGCGCTTTACCACTATGCCGTATTTCTTTTGCTGTTCCTAATAATCCACCATAATCGTCTGTTTATGTTGTTTGCTATTCAAAACATTTTCACATCTGTGAGCTCAAATCTTTCCTGTGACATATAGAGGGGCTGAGAAAATCAATAATAAATCCCCCTGCCTTCAATCAATGAGATTTTATAGCCACTCAACAATATTTCTTGAGCAGTGTATGCCTCACAGAAACGTTGTGAGATTTGTGGGGTATTTTTTTCCCCTTGTATAAGCTGGGACAGAGAGATTAGGTAAATCAGCTTCAATAACAAATCTGTTATCTGAACCAGGTCTGGCACCCCTAGACCAAGTCCCAAGCCTGTGACAGAAACCAGCCCATGATGGGTCCTGGTTTTTCATCCAGTAAAGTAAGGACAGATGGAAACAAATCCAAGGTATGATGGCGATCTTAACATTCATGTAAAGTGTAGAACTGCCTTGCTTTTTTATTTTATTTTATTTTTTTATTTTTTATTATTTTTTTTTTTAAAGATTTTATTTATTTATTTGACAGAGATAGAGACAGCCAGCGAGAGAGGGAACACAAGCAGGGGGAGTGGGAGAGGAAGAAGCAGGCTCATAGCAGAGGAGCCTGATGTGGGGCTCGATCCCATAACGCTGGGATCACGCCCTGAGCCGAAGGCAGACGCTTAACCGCTGTGCCACCCAGGCGCCCCTGCCTTGCTTTTTTAAATTAAGGTTTTATTAATTTGTGTGAGAGAGAGAGCACGAACATGAGTGAGGAGGGGTCGGAGGGGTGGGGAGAAACAGTCTGAAACAGACTCTGCACTGAGCACGGAGCCCGACGCGGAGCTCAATCCCACTACCCCCAGACCGTGACCTGAGCTGAAACCAAGAGTTGGATGCTTAACCGACTGAGCCACCCGGACACCCCAGAACTGTCTTGCTATTAGGTCTTTAAAAACACAAATGAGCTTCCTGTTGGGAGAAAGCAAGGTCTGGTGTGTGGACATAGCCCTTGAGTAGCCATCAGAGTTCCCTGTGAGGACTGCTGAAACATGGATTGCTGGGCCCCACCTCGAGAGTTTCTGATCCAGTAGGCATGGGGCGGCCCTGAGAATTTGCCCTTTGAACCACTTCCCAGGTGTGCAGATGCTGCTGGCCCACGGACCGTGGCACGAATGAGAACCACGGGCACTGGGAGGTGAATCTGTGAAGTCAGACAGCCCTGGGTCTGAGTCCCAGCCCCTAGCCACTTGAACTTGGCTGAGGTTTGTAGCCGGATTGAATCTCTGTTACTTCATCTATAAAATAAGGCTTTTGGAGCACCTGTCACATTGCTGGCTTTTCCCCAACTCTGGAAGAATTCACCTTGCACCTCCTGATGTGTCCCGTGTCATGTTTCGGGGGGAACAGCTGCCTCCCAGAGATCTCAGGGGGCTTCTCCCTCTGGGAGGTCGGGCAGGCCCCTCAGGAGGAGGCCAGCCCGTCTCTCGTGCAGCAACCTTCCACCCCTGGGCATCACATCTTTTCCACAGGCTGCTAGCATAGCTCCCCCTGGGGTCTGGCCTCTTACTTGATCATTTGTTGAAATAAGATGCAGAGATATGTATTTTTTCATCACAATAACACGTTGCTTTCACTAGGCAGGCGAGCTACGGAAAACTATGCATTTGAGATTCCTCTTTCTACTCTGAGTCATTTTGCAAAATAAGGGGTTCAGAGAAGTTAAAAAATGCATCTAATGGTCATAAGGCCTGGTTAAGATGATCGCTGGATGCTTACATTTATGGACTCATAAAATCATTCAAAACAGTGCTCGAGGGGTGCCTGGGTAGCTCTGTGGGTTAAACACCTGTCTTTGGCTTGGGTCATGATCCCAGGATCCTGGGATTGAGCCCCGCATAGGGCTCCCTGCAGCCATGAGAACACGCCTCCCAGACCTCCCACTGCAGGAGGAACTGACCAAGGGCCCAGCTGTAGCACTCCCAGTTCTAGGTCACTGCTGCCCAGATGCCAAGCTGCCCAGCACTATTCCTGCCCACGACGGAGCGTGGCAGGGGTATGGAGCCCGTTCCCTTCTTGGGAGCCACAGTGCTTAGCTGACGGCCTATTTTGGCTCAGGGACACCCTGACACCCTGGTCAACCCTTTAGAGTACATAGACGCATAGGATCCTTCATCCTGTGTGTGCCCTCCTTCACACAGGCTCTGTAGGGTCCAGCTGCAGAAATGGCCCCATTGACCCCACCTCTTTACATGCTTGTTTGGGCTTTCTACACTGTGCCCTAGATAATCCATGTGATTGTGTGCAAAATATCTGTTTAAATAAAATATGGCAGAAGGGGGTGATACCTGGCTTCTGAGATTAGGTTATAATGAGACTGTATTTGGGGTTTTCTCTCTCTCTGTGTCTTTACTGTCAACATTCTTGTAGAGGTCTTTTAGTGCCTTGTGTATGCATTTCTGTACATGTACTCAGGAGGAGAACTGGCGGGTATAGCGTGTTTAAGCAGCTTTAGTCAATACTGCAAACCAAACGCTTCCCCACAGCGCTGTACCACTTTACCTTCCCACCACTGGTGTGAGCATTCCTGTCGCACAAGATCCTTGCCAACGCTCAGTGTTGTTAGTATTTTAGCAATTCGGATTCAAATTACAGTTTTAGTATGTGTTTTTCTCCTACTACCAAAAAAGCCACATCTTCATCAGGGTTTTGGTCTCCTAGATACACTCTTTTATGAATTGCCTATTCCAATCTTTTGTCCAGTTTCCTGTTGGATTGTCTGAGTTTTTCTATTTGATTTGTAGGAATTCTTGGTGTGTTCTGGATATGAGTCTGTCTTTAGTGCTCAGCGTTGCAAATATCTTAAATTTTTATTCTATTAATGTTGTCTTTTGATAAACAGAGATTTCTTTTTCTTAATTTTATTTTGGTCATTCTAATAGATATGCGGCAGTTGTTACAGGTGTCCAACTCCCGTTGGAGTTTTATTTATTTATTTATTCTTTATACCTGATATGGGGCTTGAACTCAAGACCCCATGGTAAGAGTGGCATGCTCCATCGACTGAGCCAGCCGGGTGCCCAATAAACAGAGATTTCTAATTTTGATGTAACCAATTAATCAATATTTTTTTTATGTGTCCGTGTAAGAAATTTTGCCTACTCCAGGTCATAAAGATGTTCTAAATTATCTAGATTAAATTATCTAAATTAGCTAGAAGCTCCAATGTTTTAGCCTTTGCATTAGATCTACAACCTACCTGAATTTGATCTTTGTGTATGATGTGAATAAAGAATTCAATATAATTATTTTCCATTCAGATGCGTGATTGATCTAGCATTATATAAAAACATCATGATTTCTGCAGTGCTCTGGAGAAACATCTTTGTCATAAATGAAGTGTGAATATATATTTGTGGACCCTCTATCCATTACATTCATCTGTCGCATTGATAGATACCAGCCCATCTTTGCACCAATACCGTGCTACTTAGTCGTAGAAAGCATAGTAAGTCTTGATATCAGGCAATGTAAGTCCTCCAATTTTGTTCTTCTTTTCCAATGGTGTGTAGGGTATTGCTGGCCCTATGAATTGCATGTATATTTTAGAATCAATTTACTAATATTCTAAAAAACAAACTCCTGAGATTTTGAGTGGGATTTCATGGAATCTATTAATCAGTTTGGGGTGAAATGAAATCTCCTGTCTGTGAACATGACATAGACTTCCATTGATTTAGTTATTCTTTAATTTTCATCAATAATATTGTATGTTTTTCTGTGTGTTGAAGGACAATCTGCATGGATCTTCTTTAAAAGATTTTATTTATTTATTTTAGAGAGAGAGAGAGTGAGTTGGGGGAGGAGCCGAGGGAGAGGGAGAGACAATCTCAAGCAAACTCCATGCTGAGCACAGGGTCCGGGCTCGATCCCACACCCTGAGATCATAACCTGAGCTAAAACCAAGAGTTGGATGCTTAACCAACTGAGTCACCCAGGCATCCCAATCCTCGTGAATCTTTCATGTTTCTGCATGTCTTATAAACATAAGCACTTTGTTCTGGACTATCTTTAAAGGGTGTTCATAGAGTAAATAGCCTTCCAAGATTTGGATAATGTCTTCCAAGAAGATAGGGGTTAGTTTAATGACTGTTCAGTAAGATAAAGGTGTTATTTCTCTCTGAGGCAAAGGTCAGGAATGCTTCCTACCCATTATAAGAGATGCGAGCTCCCTAAACTCAGGGTTTCTGTCCTGTAGTGCAACCTCCTTCATGTGTAGGCATCACCTGGAATTCTTTATATTGCCCCATGGGCAAGCCCCCGTGGCTTGGGGAACTGGCTAGATGCTGATGCGCTGGCTACTGCATTGCTCTGAGTATTACACTGTCCTTTGTCTCTGATCCAGGAGTCTTATGTCTTCTGCCAACATCCATGCACCTGTAACAGATTAACTCGGGTGGCAAGTTGGGTGAGCTCTCAGACCCCTTGACACTGTGTAGATGTTCTGTACATCTCTTATTAGATTTACTCTTAGGTACTTGATGTTTTTGATGTTATTGTAAATTTTATAACTTTCATTCTCTCATTGACTGATGCTGATTATGATCAGTGTTTTCTCCTTTATTCTATGAATGTGGTGATAAGTTACAGTGATTTATTTTCAGGTGCTAAAGCAACCTGACTTTCCATGAAAAATCTAACTTGGTTGTGATCTGTTTTATATACTGTTGGGCTATACATATATTTTTTAATATTCTGATTAAGGTCTTTTCCATAGTTTGTGATTTTTCTCCCAGTCTTTATCTTTTTGTGGCTCATCTCAGACATGTTTCTTCTGCATTATCTTTGAGTTGTTTAGCATTGTTTTTAATTTGTGTCTAATCTGATGTTAAACCCATCTGTGGGTTCAGATAACTTTTTAGTTCTAGGACTTTGTAAATTATTTTATTATTTCTAGATTTTTGCTGAAATTCACTACTTTTTATTTAATTTCTTAAAAACCTTAAATTTCTTGTAGCTATTTTAAAGTCTGAGCCTGATAAATTGCAATATCTAGATCTCTTCAGAGTCTCTTTTGGTGTTTGCTTTTTCCTCTTAGTTTTCAGTAAGTATCTGTGTTTTTCTGTCCCTGTTTATTTTTATATACACACCAGATATTTCCCTATGTGTAATTATAGTTAAATTGGGGCTCCATGCAATGGTATTGTCCTCAAGAGACATCCTTAATACAATCAGTGATTGAGCTGATTTGAAGCTGGGCCTCGTTCTTTGTGAGGGTAACCTATTTCTGGCACCCCTGGCTCTAAGATGTAGCTCTTCTGATGTCCATACTGGGATGCTTAGGTATTTACTCAGGCCTCTTGATTTCACAGGACTCTGGATCTCTGTTGTTCCAACCATCCCCCTACCTTGGTTCCAGCCCCAGCTAGCTTTTCAACTGCTGCTCTGTAAGCTGAAGATGTGGCCCTCAGTCTGTTTTTAGCTGGAAAATGTCTCAAGAAGAAAAAGTTAGATCAAATGTCACGCTCATGTTCCCGAGCTTCTCACGTCTCTGGGATCTTCACAGGTGTTTATTATATTTTGTTCTGCTTTCCTAGTTATGAACATGAAGGGCTTGCTCTAAAATAATTCATTCCACCAATATCAGGAGTAAGTACCATAAATTATCTCTTGAATAAAAGCATGAATAAAAGGCGACTTTTCTTTAAAATTCATGTTACTTTTCAATAGTGTAAGATTGACAGTCTTTTTTTTTTTTTTTAAGATTTTACATATTTATTTGACAGAGAGAGAGAGAGCACAAGCAGGCAGAGCGGCAGGCAGAGGAGAGGGAGAAGCAGGCTCCCTGCTCAGCAAGGAGCCGGATGGGGGACTCGATCTCAGGACCCCGGGATCATGACCTGAGCTGAAGGCAGATGCTTAACCAACTGAGCCATCCAGGTGCCCCAAGACTGACAGTCTTAAGAAAAGATAGATTGGAGTCTTATAACGTCTATTTTCACCATGGGTAATGCATATTCTAAGCAATGAGAAAAATACTATCCATTAGCAGAATATTATCAAAGAATGGAGACCATTTGTGGCTTTCAAGCATAATTATTAGTGATTTTTGAACTATTAAATGGGCAATAACAAGTTGATATTAAGTACTCTACTCATTATTTACTCTTTGCTTTTTAGGCTAATTTTTACTTCTCAAAATGTACCCTGCAGCAGTTGGAGTACAAGTCAAAACAAATCTAAAAATACTCCTGTGAAAAATGAATCATATACCAGCTGGCTGCTATGTTTTTGTTGACGAGAACGTGGTGGTATGTATTGTGGTTTTATTTTCTAAAAAATGATGTGCCTTTTTCAATATAAAAATAATGTCACTAAACAGCAACTTTAAGAATAAACTTTTAGTTGCTTTTAGCATAATTTAAGGTTTATGTTTGCCCATATTCTCTCACCTGTCCCACCTTATAGAGTCCTGCCTAAATCTTGCATTTATGGGATGGTCCTAGTGTTACACATTGAGACTATGGCCTCAACCAGCAATCTTGGATTCCCAGGCATTACTTTTTCCCTACTGAGCTAATAGGCTCAGCTCATGTAAAGCCAGATGCCTTTATGTCAAAAGTAAGGATTGAAATGTTATTAAGATAAATCATTTCCGATGGATGATGCAAAAATGTAACTCTAAGTTGTTTATATGTAAAGGACCAGCTATCTTGAATCAAGGTATGAGCCTGAATTACTTTTTGGGCACGTACAGTTTCCTTAACAGAATGAACTTCAGTAAAAGGGGAAACCTGAACTTAATTTATACTTTGATGAGTCAAACATGTTGACCTTCAAGTGACGTAAAACCCATTGCTGGTTTGGAGGGAGACAAATCACGTCACTTGTAGCAAACTGATGATCAGTGGTGATTCCAAAATGCAAGTCAATGTAAAAATTCTTAACAGTATTTAAATTTAAAAGTCCTTTTGAATTCCACAGATAAAGCATTTTCTTAATAATTGGAACTGTGCTGTCAGAGGCTAGCTAATTGTCACACGCAAATGGCTGTTGGGCACGAGCGATGGGGCAGATCAGGGTTGGGATGGGCTGCAGGTGTAAACCTCACACTGGATTTCAAATACTGAGTTAAAAAATATAGAAAAATATTTCATTATACATTTTTTTTTAAAGATTTTATTTATTTACTCGACAGAGATAGAGACAGCCAGCGAGAGAGGGAACACAAGCAGGGGGAGTGGGAGAGGAAGAAGCAGGCTCATAGCAGAGGAGCCTGATGTGGGGCTTGATCCCATAACGCCGGGATCACGCCCTGAGCCGAAGGCAGACGCTTAACCGCTGTGCCACCCAGGCGCCCCTCATTATACATTTTTAAAGTTTACTTATTTAAATAATTTCTACACCCAATATGGGACTCGAACTCACAACCTGAGAATAAGAGCCGCACGTTCCTCTGAGCCAGCCAGGCGTCCCTCATTATATATTTTTAATATTGATTGCACATTGGAGTGATATTGTGTATACATTGGGCTAAATACAAAATATCATTAAAGATAATTCTTCCTAGTCCTTCATCCTTTTTAAGGTGGTTACTAGACAATTTTAAAGCCCACATGTGGCTCGCATTATATTTTCTACTGGGTAACTCTGCTCTAGAAGCTTAAAAAATTTTTAGAGAACATTCAGGAATGTAAAAATAAATTTCTCCACTTCCAAAATTTTAAAAAATGAAATGTCACTAAGCACAGAAGCCTCCCTCTACCGAAGGAACCCAGCCCTGCCAACAACTCGAGTCCACTGAGACCTACTTTGGATTTCTGACCTCTAGGACTGTAAGATAATAAATTTGTGTTGTTTTAAGCCACTAAGCAGGCAATAATTTGTCACAGAGCACCAGGACACTAATAAAAACATGTGGAGGAAACTGAGCTCTGGAAAGTGAAGGAAATATAACCAGATCATAGGTTCTCCAGCTAAGCCCCACAGCTCAGATGTCCAAGAGCAGATGTCCAAGATTCCAAGAGCAGCAACCACTTTCTAACACCCCCCGAAGGAGTGTGATCTAAAGTCACTCCGTTCCTTCACTGCAGTGAGGAAAGCTCCCTCAGAGTAGAAGGAATCACACCTCAGAGTAGCAATTGGTTTTGAACCTTAAGACTTTCTCATTTCCATTAAAAGTATTTTTGTAATAATGCACATAGGAAAGGCATCTTTCAGTCAGTAGGCAGGAGGGGAGTGATGCTTGACTGAGAGATGAATTTTAATATTAAATGATTTATGCATTCATGACTATGACCTCAGCAATGAAGATCATGTGGCAAAATGTTCTAAAAGAATTGATCCAAAGTTTGCTGGAAACCATCGCGGCCCCATTACGCAGACTTCATGCCGCAGTCTTGTAACTTCATGAGACACACAGAGGATAAGAAGAAGCTCTCAAAGTGTTAGTGCTGCCTTAGGGCAACCACAGGCAGTTGCATGTCCATGCAGGTCGGATGGTACTAGACAGCTTGGGGTCACAGACTTCCTCCCACAGCCGGGGAACCAACTCAGCAACTGTAAACCGGTGGTAATTGCAGGCTGAAGGGCATCTTTGCTTCTTTCTGGTCCTCTCCCTTCTTTCCCTGTGTGTTCTGCCTTTCTTCGCCCTACATTATATTCTTTTCTGTCTTCACATCCTGTTTAAGGCGATCTCATCCGTCCCGGTGGCCAGTCCTGTCCTGATGTCTCTGGAAGCCCCTGCTGGCCTGCTGGACTGGCCCTTCATGCTGCACATATCCCAAACTTAATATCCCAAACTCAGTGGGGTCTAGTTCCCCCACATTTTCCCTTCTCTCGTGTGTCTTAGCTCAGGCAAGGGCACCCCTAGGCCAGCAGTCACTTGGGTCAGATTCTGGGGAGTCCCCAACTCCTCTCTCGCCTCTCCCCTGGCCACTGCATCTACCCCTTTGCCACCAGTCATGTGTGTCCAGCCCCTTCTCCAAGGAGTTATTTTTGAGACCTTTGAAGCCCCCTGGTGGGGGCGTGCCAGGCCAGTGGTCTGCGACTGGGCGTGGCCTCTCTGCTCCACGTCTGGTTTCCACTTCCCGTTTCCTGGCTGTGAAGACACGTGGTCGCTACCAGGTTGTTTCTTGCTCTGCGGTCCTTACTCATGCTTGCATTTTTCCCCCCCAAAGAATGATTGTCCTTCATAACAGGGCCTGCCAAGTTTCTTTCCACTGATCTTTAAGACTCATCCCCAGCTTTACCCACAGCCCTCCGGCTGTCAGCTCTGCCCTTTGACCTGGCTCCGCAGACGACCGCTGCCCCCGTGCCGCTGCACTCCAGTCCGCCTAAAATCATTTGCTGCCCCTGCGGGCCTGGTGTGTTCCACTTGCTGCAGGATCTGGGGACTATGACAGCATCTGTCATGTGGGGGTTCCTCAGTGGGGAGATAAGCCAGTCATCTGCACCCCGACGTAGTAGGGGATTTATCACTAAAAGAACAGAGAGCACGCACACAAGTGCCTTCAATGCTTGTCCTCGTCATTAAATCTCTCTAGAAACTAGGAGCAGATGAATAGGTGAATATATATGAATATATATGCTATTATATATAAAATATCACTATATATATATGTATATATATATATATGTATATACATACACACACACACACATATATATATCAGTTCAACCTGCATTCAAATGTCAAAAAGTTGAAGAGAAAATAACAGGAACAAAATTACTACTTACTAATCATTATTCATAAGGTCATCTAACAAATATTTCCTTGGAAAGATTTGCCTTTTCATTGTAAAGTTTAAAAAAGATACTATGGAAATGTGCAGACATACACAAAAGAGGAGGAAAGAGTATAATGAACCCCTGTCCACCCATCACCTTGCCTCAACAACTGCTGATAGTTTGCTGATTTTTCTTTTAACCCGGAACATTTTAAAGCAAGTCCCAGATATTATAGCATTTCACCTGTAAATATTTCCGAATGTATCTCTAATGCACGTGGACTTTTTTCTTCACATAGTTAGAATACACCGAACAAAATCAACGATAATTCCTTGATACATGCCTATTCTATATAATACCTAGTCTTATGTTCAGCCTGTCCTGGTTGTGTCAAAAGTATCCTCTTAGAGCAAGTTTGTTTCACTTAGGATTAAAACAAGGTCTACACACTGCATTTGGTTGACATTTCTCTAAAAATATCTTTCTCTTTTTTGTAACATTTTGAAATAAAATCAGATAAAAGAAAGTTACAAGAATAGTACAAGGAGTACCTGGTCCCTTTCATCTAGATTCATAATGTTAAATATTTTGCTACATTTTCACTGTCATTCTTTGTGTTGGTTCTATTTTTCTGAATCATTTGAAAGTGATTTGTCTTTTTTACCTCTAAATATTTGAGTATATTTCCAAGGAATAAGGGCTTTATCTTAAATAACCATAGTACGGTTATCAAAATCAAAATCACAAATTTTAACATCATACAATACTGTAACTTAATTCACAGTCCACATTCAAATTCTGTCAATTGCCCAATAAGGTCCTTTACAGATTGTACTTTTCCCAGTCCAGAGTCCAGTCCAGAATTAACCATTCAGAAGACGTTTTAGTCTTCTTTAATCTGGAGTAAACTTTCTTTGTGTTTCTTGACTTTGACATTGCTTTAGCATACAAGACAGTTCTTTGGTGGAATACCCACAATTTGGATTTGTGTGATACATTCATATAATTAGATTGAGGTTATGCATTTTTTGGCAAGAATACTCCAGAAGCAATGTTGTGACCTTCTCAGAGCATCTTACCAGCAGCATCTGATACCAGCTTGTCCCACTATTAGTGCTCGATTTGATCACATGGTGATCGTGGCATCTGCCAGTTTTGGTATTTTTTCCCACTATCAAGTTCTTATTTTTGGAATTCATAAGTGATTTCTGGGGAGACACTTTGAGATTATGTCAATATGTGGTTTCTCATTAAACTTTCATCTGATAGTTTTAGGATCTATTGATGATTTTCTCACCCCATTACTTCTTCCTTATTTACTAGTTCACTTTCTGTTGTAAGGACAAGATTTTCCATTCTTATTCTCTCTCTCTTTCTCTCTTTCTTGTCTCTCTGTCTCTCCATCTCTCTCTCAATCTGCATATATGTACACACACACATATTTATCAATGTGTACTCATAGAGTGTGATTTTGTTCTGTTACATTTACTACTCATTTCGATGTTCACCTTGTCCCTGGTCTGGCCAGTGGGAATCTCTCCAACTTGGCTCCTGTGTCTTAGGCCACATCCACATCCTTCTTGAGCACTATTTTACTCTCTGGCACAGGATATTCTAGGATCATCTTGTATTTCCTCTGCTCCAAGCTTGCATTTGGCCCTTTCTCCAAGGAATTCTGCCAAGGACTTAATTTTACCAGCCACGTTTAAAGTAACAGATCACTCATCTAACCCTTTTCAAACTGGTATTATTTTAAAATTGAGCAAGGGCATCCATTCCAAACAAAACGGTTGAGTTAGAAAATAAGTTGGGCAAGCATCCTTCAGTTTAACGATATTTGTTCCTTGATAATATGTAGAATATAATTAAAAAAAAAACTCCAGGAATAAGCTTGATAGCTTTTATAATATAAATAATCCTGGGTGACTTTGCAACCTTTGAATTCCTGCTTCACTTTCCAAAATAAATGGGCACTCAGTTGCCTGATAAAAGTTACCCGCCCGTTTTTCTGAGACCCCGGTGTCCTCTGCGTGCGGACTCACGGCTGAGGAGTACCATCACCCCTTAACTGAATATGGAGGCTCAAAAGTTTATTCACTTAGATCTCCACCTCTTGTTCTTTGCACACGCTCACCCACATTTGTCACAATAGAAGGTAGGACTTTCTTGATTAGATCACACCAGGGAAGTGCTTCTCAAACTTGACTGTTGAGACAAGTCACTTGGAAGGCTAATGAAAACTGCAGCTCTCTGGGTCCTAATCCATAAACTTGTGGGAGCTGGAGTGGGCCCAGGAGTCTGGATTTTTACCTGCACTCCAGGACGCTGGCAGGTAAGTGGCCTGGAATCACTTTGAGAAAGACTATCCCAGGACACCTTTGCTTGCCATATATGATGCAGGGGCAGAGCATGAAATAGTAATTCTGAGCAATTAAAAATTTTACACTGTGGCTGTTTGGGATAAGCTCATTTTATCTGCACCAGCAGCCACATGTGGATATTGTCTGAAGGAGAAAGGACTTCTCAAATAAAAACGGCTAGAGATTTTCTCAAGCCTGATTTGGAAAAGGCATGAAACAGTGTGGTTAAGGAAAACATTTAGCACAGGGGAGTTGAAATCAGAATGCAGAGTGAATTCTATGTCACATCAGCGTTCCTCAAACCAAGGATTGGGTAAATACCAACACAGGACGAAAGGACAGGACTCCAGAACTCTATCCCCAGAGTGAATGAAAAAGGTAAGCTCTTCTCATTTCACTTTGCTTCCAATTGTTTTTTTAAAGATTTTATTTATTTGACAGATTTTATTTATTTATCTGACAGAGATAAAGACAGCCAGAGAGAGAGGGAACACAAGCAGGGGAAGTGGGAGAGGAAGAAGCAGGCTCATAGCGGAGGAGCCTGATGTGGGGCTCGATCCCAGAATGCCGGGATCACGCCCTGAGCCGAAGGCAGATGCTTAACCGCTGCGCCACCCAGGCGCCCCTCAATTTTTAAATTCTAGTCCCTGAGATCCAAGATGGACCACAGATGAAAGAGAACTCTCCCCCCTTTTTTGTAGAAAAATAATATGTGGTGTAGACGTGGTGGAGAAAAGTAGGCCATCAAGATGAAAATGTTTAAGAACGACTGGATTACACTGACGTCTTACTCATGAAACTCTTCCTCAGGTGTTTTGCAATCTGTCCGTGGCAAATCCCAGGCTTTCATATCCCACCACCACAGAGCAACGTTATTATAGCGGTGCTTTGTCACTAACGTGTTCACCCAAATATTCGTGCCTTTCAGACACAAGTGGGAGCGTGCCTCCCTGTCACCTTGGAGTTAGTGGTGGCCATGTGGCTTTCTTAGGCCAATGCTAAAACGTGAGTGGAAGTGACATATGCTAATTCCTTGTGGAGCCTTTAAGAACCACTGCACGATTCACCATTCTCTCTCTCTCTCTCTGCCGTGGAAATGCTCCAGATAATGGCCAGTGTATTAGCCTGCCCTCGTGCAGGATGAAGGCATGGAATAAAGTCCCCAGACAACCCATCATGAATATCATAGCATGGATAACTAGCATGGGTGGCAATTAAACCTCATTGATTTATGGCACTGAGATTTTGGGATTGTTTGTTACTGCAGCCTGTTTTAGCACATCATGACTGATTCCTTGGTTAATGACAGTGGTTCATGGATGCCCCTTTCAAGAAAGAGGACCTCTTTTTACTTCAGTATCCACTGACTAAGAATATACATGTATAAAGCTACTGTGAATTCAATAATATTTTTGAATGCATTTTTATTTCACTAACCATGACCTTCACACATATGTTTGAAAACTAGTAGCAAATCCAATGAGTAGGATTCACTTGTGGTAAATAATTCGTGGTGAGCATATAGATTTGAGGACCTTTGCAATTCTGGTTCTCTGGGCATCGGGTGAAATAAGCCTTATGCTGGGAGACAAAAGCCAGAAATTTTTGGAAAGTATAGCACTGCCATTATATAATCATATGACTTTGGGGTGGGCAGTTTCCTTCCCTGTGACTTCAGTTGTCTTATATTCAAAATAATGACATCAACTGTCCACTCCATTTCACAGGGTAATTAAATGATAGTGTGATAATAGGAGTTTTGAAAAGAATTACAAAAGATATTTTTAAGTGGATAATATTATTTGCAGTCCCAAGTTCGTGTGTGCTCAAGTGACATTTAATCTTTACCTCAAAAAATGCAGAAAGAAAACAGTTTAATGGTAATGCTGTTATAGACTAACTAGATGAGGGCAATTAGATTCGAGTTCATCTGCCCTTTCAAAATATTGCATCATGTGTCCAAAGTCAGTATCCACATTTGAGAAATACAAGGGGCTAAGCAATGACGCTGAACATTATTTCAAGAAATGAAAGAAAAGAAGCAAGTCAAAGCACAGGAATTGCTTCTAGAATCAAAGCAAAAAAAATCAAGACAAACAGTGAAATTTGCTAGCAGAGATTAATTAAGTAAATGTAAAGAGCAGAAGTGTATTTGATCTTTGTATGAATGGAAGTTGTGAATGGAAAATGCTAACACATTCACACAAAGAAAGCAATTAGACCACAGATGGAAATGATCTGGGGAAAGCTAAGTTTCCGCAGAGCACAGATTTCAGGTCCTATCCTCTAAATCCTAGGCTCCTTGAAGATTGGCCAGAGTTCTGGCAGGGACAACATGAAGCCCTCAGGGTTGCTTGCTGAAGGCCTAGAAGACCAGAAAGAGTGCGCGTGCCTTCCCTTCCCTGGAATTTCTGTCCACCGTAAACCTTCCTGACTGGTGTCCCCAATGTTCAGGCCCTTGTTGACAACAGTGTGATGAAATCATTCACACATTTCATTGAACGCCCCCCTGGATTTACGGTTAGGCAGCATGGGAGCATTGGTGAGAAAAAACAAACAAGAAAAGATGAATGAAGAGACCGAGCTCATGATTTGGAGAAAGGGACCAGAGAAAGGCCAGAGCGATTTGCACCTGGCCAGGCCTGTGCCGGCAGTGTGCAGCTGCTCGTGCTGGCTCAGCTTTCAACAAGGCCCCTGGGCTACCCTTTCTCTGTCTGTGCGGTCATAACACCTGAAAGTGCAGGTGATGTGGCACCAGCTTGCCCTCATGACTCCTTCCTGGAGCTGAGCTCTGGTAAGTAAGTATTATGACTGCTGCCCAGATGACAGGCCCTTTTTGCAAAGCTCAAGCTTTTTCAGACCGAGAAATGCACGGATGTCTGGACTTAGCCCTTTTGAGCAGGCTCCTTTGGTTGCCCTTACGGTGGCCAATCTCATCACCATGGACCATTTGCTTATATTTGGGGTAAAGCTTGGGGTCTAGAAAAAGTAGTCCTTTGTGTCTATGAGATCTGTCCTTTGCCAAGCTCACGGGGCTTCCCCCTTAACCTCTCAGTAGTCCTCCAGGGGCAGTTAGCTCACCCGGCTGTCCTCCTTTCCGCCCAAAGCACAGTAGATTTACTTCTCCCCAAGGCTGGCATCTGTTTCCAGCCTGGTATGTGCACAGCCAACAGATGGCCCAGCCGGGGGTTGGGGGGTGCATAATGTGTTTCCAGGGCCTTTGAGAATTCGATGACACAACGCAGCCCAAACGGAAGGGTTTATTGCTTCTCTAGACCTTGCATCTCTGGGTGTAATCAACTGCTTTTCTCACAAACAAACACCACGTGGCCAGGATCACTACAGAGAATGGCCTTGACTTTTTCAAAATCAGTGTCCATTTTTGAAGAATCTGTACCACATTCTGACTTTACGTGATCTTGAGTTAACCTAGTCTGAAGGTATAGTTGATTTCCTTGTGACCGTAACTCACTCTTGGGCAGACTTGGGAGGAATTCAGGTCAATCAATGTTCCTTCTTAATGACTCAGCCCGATTGTCTTTGTATTTTCATAAGATAAGATTCCTATAATATAGAATTCACTGTTTTAACAACTTAACAATGTGCAATTCAGTGACTTCTCTTCAGTCACAATGTGGTGCAACCATCACTACCGTCTAACTCCAGAACATTCCCAACAGAATGTTGAAAGCCCTTTGCACACCATGGATTATGCCGCTTACCTATGGATGGTATTGGAAGACTTGGTGGGGGTGGCTGCCCCAGCTTGAACCAAAACACGTTCCACTCCTTCCTTCTCGTAGGGTAGGACAACCAGAAATTGACTGCATAAGGACAGAGGGGTCCAGGGGAAGAACTTGGCTAACAGAAGGGAGAACTAGGGGACAGCTGGCCCAGGCACTGTGCCGAGGTGCGAGTTTGTGCAAAGGGAGGAAGAGGGCCACCATCAGAGCACAGCCTGGCACTTGCTGTCCTCAAGGGTCTCTATCTGGCCAGGATGGTACAGGGTGGAGGGGAGCTGAAGGAAGAGGCGATCCAAGTAAAACTAGCACACTTTTCCTCTGCCACCGGGGGCATTGGCAAGACCGTGGAGTCCACCAGGAGCTGACCCCCCCAGAGGGAGACACAGCCTCCATCCCCAGCGTGGGTCCTTCCAGGGCCAGCCTGCCAGCAGGTGCACAACAGGAAATGGGGTTGGCTCTGGGAGACTCTTCCAAGGGGCCCAAAGCAGAAGCAGAAAAACTGGCCCCTGGGCGCCAAATGACAACCGAGCAGCCTTGTGGCTCAGTGCACCAGGACCAGTCTCCTCAGGAGCGGGACACTTTCCTGGGTGTTGATGAGCTCCTCCATGGGAGGCCCTACCTCCTACTGGTTTTTGCTGTTCTTAGCGACCACAGGAGCCCATAGTAGGGACAAAATGGTAGAGGAACACATGTTTGAAGGCGTGAAGGAGTTAACAATGCTTCGAAGGTCAAGTAATGAGTGAGCATTTCTCCTGTCTCCTTTAAGGACTGCGTGTAGGTGGGGGAAGGGGGAGGACAGGTAGCAGTGAGCTGTGGATCTCCACGGGGTCTCCCACAGAGCAAGGTAGCACTGTCAAACCTGGATGTGAGCTCGTAGGCACACCGGGCAGGGTGAGGAGCTCTTCGATCTCTCCTGTGGGTGGGAGTGCAGGTTGTTCATACATCCTGCAGGGTTCCGGGCTCTGGAGGGTCAACTTGCCTGCCTCCAGACACAGGGTGCATTGAGTCTGCCACTGGCTGGCAGGACTAGAATTGGGGAGGCTGTGCAGGGTGAGGCTGAATCCCCGAGTTCCGATCCCTGCTTGGCCCCTTCCAGTGGTGTGACTTAGCCTCTCTGTGCCTCTGTCTTCTCAGCAGTAGAGGGAGGTTTCTGAGCATTTGGTGAGGATGGAGAGTGCTTAAGCATGTGGGACACTTACATGTGAAGGCTGGTGGTTATTGGCACACTATTATCCACCATGGCTATCGTAGGCCATCAGCAAGAGGAGGCAGGACAAGGCCAGGGACCTACTAGGACCTACTGGCTCCAGGAATGCTCATGAAGATAGCAAGGATTGAAAAGGAAGGAACTTGGTTCCTGCTCCCATTTCTCCAGGCAGATCGTCCAGTGTCCCCAGGGGTCTCGGGAGGATGGGGCTCAGGGCCAGAGACTCCAGTTCGAGCTGGAGATGGCAGGGAGATCTCCCAGGAGGACTATGATCCAGAGCCCCCAGTCTTGGTCCTCTGGTGTCAGCTGCAGCCGGGGCTCTGTGGGGGCCGAAAGGGATGGCCGGGAGTCCATCGCTGCCACTTGGTGAGGGAGCAGGGTGGCTTCCAGCTGAGAGGGACTGTAGGGGGAGGGGTAAATACTGCGGGCATATGGATAACGCCCGAGGCAGGAATTTCCCTCCTTGGGGGCTGCTTTGGGCAAAGACTCTGGTGGTAGCGTCATCTAAATAGCTTGAATTTATCCTTCAGGGTCCTGAAAACAAGAGAAACCCGAATTATTGCGCTGTTAAGCAGGGTTTCTTCAGTTCCCTCCAGCAGGCGCGGAGACAGGGCTGATGTTACAGATGAAAGGTAAAGGGCAGGTATGCAGGTAAGGGCACGCTGGGACCTCTTTGCCCTCCCACCTCTTGTGCCAGAGGCAGCTGACGGAGGGCGGGTCCTAATCACCCCTCCGGGCTGTCGTTTGTAAAGGATGCTCACCACTAAAGATACCTATGAGATCTTTTTGAAGAATCAGACTATTTTAGAATAAGATATATATGTTATTTGAATTTCCCTGATGGCTAATGATTTTGAACATTTTTTCATGTGTCTGTTAGCCATTTGTATGTCTTCATTGGAAAAAGTGTCTGTTCATATCTTCTGCCCATTTTATGATTTGTTTATTTGTTTCTCGTGTATTGAGTTTGAGAAGTTCTTTGTAGATCTTGGATACCAGTCCTTTATCTGTGGTGTCCTTTGCAAATATATTCTCCCATTCCGTGGGCTGTCTCTTAGTTTTTTTGACTGTTTCCTTGGCTGTGCAGAAGCTCTTTATCCTGATAAAGTCCCATAAGTTCATTTTATCTTTTATTTCTCTTGCCTTTGGCGATGTGTCGTGAAAAAGGTTGCTCTGGCCGATGTCATAGAAGTTGTTGCCTATGTTCTCCTCTAGAATTTTGATGGATTCCTGTCTCACATTGAGGTCTTTCATCCATTTGGAGTTTATTTTTGTGTATGGTGTGAGAGAGTGGTCAAGTTTCATTCTTTTGCATGTAGCTGTCCAATTTTCCCAGCACCATTTATTGAAGAGACTGTCTTTTTTCCACCGGATGTTTTTTCCTGCTTTATCAAAGATTAGTTGCCCAAAGAGCCGAGGGTCCATTTCTGGGTTCTCTATTCTGTTCCATTGGTCGATGTGTCTGTTTTTGTGCCAGTACCATGCTGTCTTTGTGATCACAGCTTTGTAGTACAGCTCGAAATCCGGCATTGTGATGCCCCCAGCTTTGTTTTTCCTTTTCAACAGTTCCTTGGAGATTCGGGGCCTTTTCTGGTTCCATACAAATTTAAGGACTATTTGTTCCAGTTCTTTGAAAAATGTCCTCGGTATTTTGATCGGGATAGCATTGAAAGTGTAGATTGCTCTGGGTAGTATGGACATTTTAACTATGTTAATTCTTCCAATCCATGAGCATGGAATATTTTTCCATCTTTTTATGTCTTCCTCAATATCTTTCAAAAGTGATCTATAGTTTCTAGGATATAGGTCCTTTACGTCTCTGGTTAAGTTAATTCCAAGGTAACGTATGGTTTTTGGTGTTATTGTAAATGGGATGGATTCCCTAATTTCTCTTTCTTCAGTCTCGTTATTCGTGTATAGAAATGCAACTGATTTCTGGGCATTGATTTTGTATCCTGCCACCTTACTGAATTGTTCTATAACTTCTAATAGTTTGGGAGTGGATTCCTTTGGGTTTTCCATATAGAGTATCATGTCATCTGCAAAGAGAGACAGTTTGACTTCTTCTTTGCCGATTTGGATACCTTTGATCCCTTTTTGTCTTCTGATTGCTGTTGCAAGGACTTCTAGTACTATGTTGAATAATAGTGGCGAGAGTGGGCATCCTTGTCGTGTTCCTGATCTTAAGGGAAAGGCTTCCAGCTTTTCCCCATTGAGAATAATGCTTGCAGTAGGCTTTTCATAGATGGCTTTTATGAGATTGAGAAATGTACCCTCTATTCCTACACTCTGAAGGGTTTTAATCAGGAAAGGATGCTGTATTTTGTCAAATGCTTTTTCTGCATCAATTGAGAGGATCATATGGTTCTTGAGTCTTTTCAGTATAAAAAAATGAAAAAAAAAAGATGTATATGTTACATGAATTTGACCCATTAATTGTCATAAACGTAAGACGTAGCTTCCCTCAATGGCGAATGCGCTGATAATTGCTCTGTGAGTCTGAGTACCCCCAACAGCTTGGATCCACTTGAAATGTACTACTTCAGCACGTGCACAGAGTAGAGACAGTGTCGTCATTAAGGTGATAGGTTATTCAAAAGCTAGGACTCTTGGGGCACCTCCGTGGCCCACTTGGTTGCACGTCTAACTCTTGGTTTTGGCTCAGGTCATAATCTCAGGGTCCTCAAGTCAAGCCCCACGTCGGGCTCCATTTTTGGCTCAGAGTCTGCTTGAGATCTCTCTCTCCCTTCCACTGCCCCGACCCCTGCTCGTGCTCTCTCTCTCAAATAAATCTTTAAAAAAAAAAAAAGGAGCTAGTACTTTTAACTATCTCTCTGGCGATTTCTCGTTTCATGTTCCTGGATTTCAAAAGCCATATCCTGACTGAAAACTGCATGTTGTATTGTTTTCCTACAACATTTGGGGTGTTGTCCTTTGTGGGCACTTCTGCTTTCTACACACCATAATCCAAGATGGTGCAGATAAAACAGGATTGTTCTAAAGGAAAAAAAAAAAAGAGAGACAGACAAACCAAGGAGCAGACTCTACTTTCTTGAGAGAGAGAGAGGGTGGGGGAGGGACAGAGGGAGAGGGAGAGAGAATCCTAAGCAGGCCCTACACTCAGCATGGAGCTGGACACGGGGCTCAACACAACCCTGAGATCGTGACCCGAGCCAAAAATCAAGAGTCAGATGCTGGGTTAAACAGGTGATGGGGGTTAAAGAGTACACTTATTGTGATGAGCCCTGAGTAATGTATCAAATTGTTGAATCACTATATTGTACGCCTGATACCAATATAACCCTATTAACAGAACTGGAATTAAAATGGAAAACTTAAAAAACAAAACCCAAAACCCAAAAAATCAGAAAGCCCAGGATTGTTCTGAGGCAGAGCTGTCCTGCATAGTTGGGTTTGTAACTGCCACGATGCCACTAGACTAAGATTAGACTAGATAGACTAGACTGTTTCCCAGTACCCTCCGCCACTGAGGAGCTTGTCCCTCCCATTATAGAGTGTATGCTTGTGTTCCCCAACACTCATATGTTGACGCCCTAAGCCCCAATGTGATGGTGTTGGGAGGTTAGGTTTAGAGGAGGTCATGAGGCTGGGGCCCCGGGATGGGATTCGTGCCCTTACAAGTAGAGGAGGAGACTAGAAGCCTCTCTACTCTCGGCCATGTGAGGACACACACATCTGCTAGCTGGAAGCCTGGTCTCATCCGACACTGGATCTGCCAGCACCTTCATCTCAGACTTCCAGCCTCCAGAGCCATGAGACACGGATGTCTGTGCTTTCAGCCACCATCTGTGGTACTCTGTTACAATAGCCAAACTGTCTCAGACACTCTGCCAGGAGCCCTGCTCTACCACCAAGCGTGGAGGGGAGGTTGGCAGGGTGGAGGTCCATTTCACATCTCTTTCCAGAAACTCAGAGACTTTCCCGTACTTTCCGGGTCTGAAGGTGTCCACTGCTGGCCTTCCCGCTCCCCACGGCTCCTCCTTCCTGTTTGCTCATGCCTGGCAGCAGCGACCAGGGGGTGTAACCTGCGCTGTCGCATTAATTAACTGAAGGTAGCCATGAATCCCAAAGCAAAGGGAGGCCTACCAGTCACTTTGAAGGGTGAGTAAGAAGGAAGAGTGTCTCTTCTGTGCTTCAAAGGTGATGCCATGCTCTGCCCAATCTGACTCGATGTTTTCTTTCCTGAGTTACCTAGAATTTCTGGGAATACTAAGTCACAATTTGATAGTATCACTGGCAGGTTTTGGAGCTGTTTGTGTCTTGGTGAAGATATTTAATGTTGTGTTTTTACCTCAAGGCCCTTACTCTGAATGATGCTATTAAATAAATAAATAAAAAGATAAAAAGGATAAATTTTACTTTCTGGATGGGCTGTATACGGCAATGCTGTTCTCTGACACCGTTATTTTCCTGCCCCCTGGGATTCATTAATGACATTCAGAGCTCTTTCTTAACTCTTTGCTTTGTTTAGGCTTTGGGTACTTATTTTTTGGAGTATTTATCTGCCACAGCCATAAGCCTAAACGTATAACATGCATACATATTTAAAATAATATGAAATTTTAAAAAATTATTAACTTGAACCTTAAAAAATTTCAATTCCGAATGATGCTTCCTTGCCAGGCTTTTTCAAAATTCATTATTCGGAGCATTTCATCTCCAGGTTTCCATCAGGTTTTTGTTTGTTTGGTTTTTGGTTTTGGCTTGTCTTTCTTGCTCCCCATGCATCCACACAGCTTGCTTCTGTCATTCCAAGCTACTGCTGTTTCTAGAGAATATTCCGATTTTCCCACATCCTCTCCTTTTGCTCATGCTGACTTCTCCAGCCTCGAAAACTTTGACACCCGCTCTACTCGAGGATTCTGTTTCAAGTTACAGACTAAAGGCTTTAGAGTTTTCTCAACCCCTCAATTGGCCTTGATTTCTTTCTTCTTTGTGCTTAGGATCAGCTGACAGAGTTATGCTTATTAAAAAGCAAACAGATCGGATCATTGCCACGTTGACTTTCTGGTTGCCTGTGGCGCCTACTGTCA
Organism: Ailuropoda melanoleuca; assembly: GCF_002007445.2. Taxonomy (NCBI): domain Eukaryota; kingdom Metazoa; phylum Chordata; class Mammalia; order Carnivora; family Ursidae; genus Ailuropoda; species Ailuropoda melanoleuca. The sequence continues at coordinate 61,065,573 of NC_048221.1, read as the reverse complement.
TGGGCTTCACTTGCCTGTGAATACAGAGGGGGAGTCATTTCAACATTAAATCCGGAGAGTACTGAACTGAGCTGAGCACCCCACCATCAGCCCTTTGTGCAGTTCTCTGTTCCAAGTACTTGAGGGGACTCCAACAGGAAGCTCCGGCGTAGTTAAGCACCCACAAATGCCTGTTACTCTTTTCTTTAGTAATAGCATGCTTTGCTCATCTTTTTTTTTTTTCTTTAAAGATTTTATTTATTTGAGAGAGAGAAAGCATAAGCAGGGGGAGCAACAGGCAGACAGAGAGGGAGAAGCAGACTCTCTTGTGAGCAGAGAGCCTGACCTGGGGCTCGATCCTAGGACTCAGATCATGACCTGAACCGAAGACAGACGCTTAACCTACTGAGCCACCCAGGCACCCCAGCTCATCTCTTTTAAGATATCATGTATTGAGTTTTTAAAAATTTCTGGACTGTAGGGATGACATTTTATTCATCCTGCTATTTCACCCACAGACTTGCACAGTATCTTTTATGTAGTAGGTCTGTAGGAAATATTTGAATTTTTAGGTAGTATAAGGATTCCTTGACTTGATTTTCTTTAGGAAGTGAAAATAATCTTTTGTATCCTCTCAGTGGAAAGAGAACATGTTTATTTATGGTAGTCTGATTGGAGCTTTGTTTGGAATAACAAAGCCATGAGACTGTTGAGAATTGAACTGCAGGCAGAACATAAATGTGAAGAAAGAGCTGAAAATACCAAAAAAGAAGAAGCAGTAGCCCCAACAATGATACTTATTCAGGAGCAAAGTTTCTGATTGGGTGAACGAGTAATAGTTTCTGAGCAAGGAGAAAGAGTTCTCTTTCTTTAACTGATCTACTCACACATTTACTGAGAGGTTGCAGCAGGTAAACCAGTGTGCTGATTTTTTAGAAGAATACCAGGGAGTACAAATTATAATACCAGAACCAAGATTATGCTTCAGAAAAGTTGAGAAGGTAAAACTGATTAATTCATCTCTTTCTCCATCTCTCTATCTCTCTATCCAGCTGGGTGTTCACGCTGCTGTAATGACAGGGTGGCTTACATAGCAGACGTGAGTTTCTCACAGTTCTGAGGCTGGAAGTCCAGATCAGGGTGCCAACATGGCGCCTGGTGAAGGCTACTTCCCTGTACACAGATGGCTGTCTTCTCCCTGTGTCCTCACGTGGTGGAGGGGACAGGGAGTTTCCAGGGTCTCTTTTGTTAGAGCACTAATCCCATTCATGAGGGCTCTGTCTTCATGACCTGACCACCTCCCAAGCCCCCACCTGCAAATACCATCATACTGGAGGTTAGATTTCAACACAGGAATTTTGGGGGACAGAAACTTTCCTTCCATAGCACCATCCCTCTTTCCCTCCCTCCTTCCCTTTCTCCTTCCATCCCCTACTCTTCCTGCTTTAGTCTAAAGCATATTTTTATATCATTGTTTTCTGATTCATAGTTGACTCATTAGGATTTTTTAACAAAATTTTTAATTTGAGTAGAGTTGACACACAATGTTAGTTAGTTGCAGGTGTAGACCTTAGTTATTCGACAAGTGTATACACGATGCTGTGCTCACCACGAGTGTAGTTACCATCTGTCGCCGCACGAGGTTATTACCATGCCGTTGACTAGACTCCCTATGTTGTGCCTTTCATCCCCGTGACTCACTCATTCCATAACTGGAGGCCTGTATCTCCCTCTTCCCCTCACCCATTTTGCTTTTCTTCACTCCCCCCTTCCCCCACCATCACTTCGCTCTCTGTATTTATAGGTCTGATTCTGCTTTTTGTTTATTCGTTTGTGTTTTAGATTCCACATACGAGTGAAATCGTACAAGGTTTGTCTTTCTCAGTCTGACTTATCTCACTTAGCATCACGCCCTCTGGGTCCATCCGTGCTCTCTCACATACACCGTCTCACCGCTGTTTACGGCTGTGTAATGTATCAGGATGTTGACAGTGGGGATCGTCACTTCTACCCGCTGGGAAATGGTTTTATCCTGCGGCCCCAGTAGGACAATGTAGACCAACTTCAGCAGGGCCTTAAAGCTTTTACTCCACCCTCCATCATGTTATTGTCATTTTCATCTAAACTGTAGTTATTGATTTTACACTTCTACATTAAAATATATACATATATACATATATACATATATATATACTCAATGCTTGTTGAGATTTTTCTGAGGTTTGCCAGAATTAGGCGGGATCCAATAAAGAGCACCTGTGTTCCTCAGTCAGCAGATGGAGACCAAAACATGGCATTCTTACAGATGGAGTCGATGTTGGAGAATGTACATGAACAAGGAGATTCCCAAATGCCCATCTGCCTGCCCGTCCTGCGACCTTCATGGGCCTCCTTGCGTGGGGCCTTCCCTGAATCTCCAGGAGGAGGGCCAGAGAGCCGGGGGGCAGCCCACCCCTCAAGGCCGTTAGGTTGCACATGACCTGTCTCTCTCTTCAAGCCACCGGTGAGATAAACCACAGGGAGGGAGTGAGACTGTGGAGGGAGGCCTGGAGTGTTACCCACGTGGACAGGGTGACCGCCTTCCCAGGGTGCCTAGGAAGAAGCGGCTCCTCAGGAGACAGAATTTTGAGTCCTAAAACTGGGACGGTCCTGGGCAGATCAGAAGTCTGTCACTCTGGTTGTGGAGGGAAACATCGGAAATGAGAGACAGCGTTCCTGTCCTAAGGTTCCCTGTATTTTAATTCTCCAGCACGGTAGTCCTCAAACTTCAGCTGCATCAGTGTCGGAGAGAGGGCGGGTGAGAACACTATCTGTTGGGAGCACACCCCCACCCCAGCGTCTGATGGCATGGGTGCCTGATGGGGTCTGGGGTCTGCATTTCTAGCAAGCTCCCAGGGGGCGCTGCTGCCTCTGGCCTGGAGCACAGACTGAGGACACTGCTGTAACATATGTAGAGGAAACTGCAATCCCTCCTCTATCTTTATTATTATTGTTGTTGTTGTTAGTATTACTTTAAGTAAGCTTTATGCCCAACGTGGGGTTTGAACTCATGACCCCGTGACCAAGAGTCGCACGCTCTGCTGACTGAGCCAGCCCCTCTATCCCCATTCAGGGAGACCAGCAGCAGCTCTTCAAGGCAGTGCTCCTGTCTTCAGTGAAGCTGATCCTCAACTCCTGCTCATTGTTTCTCCTCTTGGGCCTGTGATTTTACCCCTTGGAAGGCTTTAAAAGCCCCAGCGGTTAAGTAATTAAATGTATCACTTTCCTGTATTTAGGACTAGTAATTCACTCTTGATTGAATTTATTGTCCCAGATCATGACATCAGAACTTCTAGAAATGTGATAAAATAATGGTGATTTTCCAATAATATATGCTCAAAGATATGCCAATAATAAAATGCCAGAGCGTAACCATGTCCGCAAGTCAAATGTAAGTTAACAAATTCCCAGGGAACACGCACCACCGGTTCCATCACCTTGCAAATTCAAGTTAGAAACAAAGTTCAAAATCAAGTTCTTTCTCCCCTTTCTCTTTAGAGTTCAAAGTCTAAAGGCATTACAGTGAAAAGGCACTGTTCTTAATTTCTTATTCTGTTCCACCTTCGCAAAGGGTTCTTGAAGCTGCCAAAACCAGGTCCAGGCTCCCGTTGGCAGCTGCCGCCTGGCCTGCTTCTCAAGGCTTCCCTTGGGGTCTTCAAATTGAGTTGGCTCAGTACCAAGGCTCTGATGTCTTCACTCTTGAAGGGTCCCAGTGGCACATACCACAATACCGGCCTTGATCAAAACGTCCCCTTATAAAATGAACCAGTTCCCATACTGTCTTAGCCTGCGCAGGCATACCAGAATGTCAAGACTGGGGAGTTTCTAAACCATAGACATTTATCTCTCACAGTTCTGGAAGCTGGAATTCTGAGATGAACGTGCCAGCATGGCTAGGTTCTGGAAAGAACCCTCTCCCTGGTTGCAGACTGACTTCTTGCTGTGTTTCCACATGGCAGAAGGGGCAGGGAGTTCAAGGGGGTCTCTTTTATTATCAGGGGTACTGATCTCTTTATGAAGGCCACTCTCCCATGACCTAACCACCTGCCACTGGTCCCACCTCCAAATGCCATCACCCTGGGGATTAGGATTTCAACATATGAATTTTGGGAGAACAAGAACATTCAGTGCATAGCATATTCCCTACGCAGTAAATTCAGGTAAAATTATGTACTTAAGTTTGCAAAGACCAGAGCAGAGGCGGAGTGATGTGAGTCAGAGTGGCATCTCGCCCCAGCTCCACTGGATCCCAGGCACTCTGCAACAGGTGCTCAGAGTCCGTTGTCCAAGGCATGCAAACCTCAGCTTCTCAGGAACTTAGAGACACACACGTGGCTTCAAGCTCTGTTATTGTTCCCTTAAATCCTTCATGATTTTTTTTTAAAGATTTTATTTATTTTTTGACAGAGATAGAGACAGCCAGCGAGAGAGGGAACACAAGCAGGGGGAGCGGGAGAGGAAGAAGCAGGCTCACAGCAGAGGAGCCTGACGTGGGGCTCGATCCCACAACGCCAGGATCACGCCCTGAGCCGAAGGCAGACGCCCAACCGCTGTGCCACCCAGGCGCCCCTAAATCCTTCATGACTTTTAAACAGAGGACTGGAATTTCATTTTGCGCTGGGCCACACAAATTATGTAGTCTGTCCTGCCACGGTCTTTGAAGTCAGACTCAACAAGGAGGAAACAGTGAGCCTAGGTATGGTGCTCAGCTGACCCAATGACGGAGAGAAGTCCTGCTGGATAAATCCTGTGTTCTCTGAGAGTTGAAGGGACATTTGAGACATTGCTCCTGTCTTGCAAAGCTGGGGAATTTTCAGGAGAGTCAGTCTCAGTCGCCTGGGTTTATTTGAGGTGAGTTTCCTTACTCTCATATTTACTTCCCTTCTAAGGTCCAGGTTTCAGTGGAAATGAAGACTAATTGAATGAGGAAGACACAGGCTGTTGATTTAGGGCTCTCGCTACAGCAAAGGAGTCAGCGACTATCACTTGGTTTTGGCAGAGACTCAAAGGCAGGTAGAAGAGGGGAGGGCTTTCTAGTTAAACAAAAAAAAAGGGGGGTAGGCTCCAGGTGTGCCCTGATTGGAGGCTGATGGCATGGGGAAGCAGGAGGTGCCTAACCAGAAGCCAAGGGTCCTGTGTAATTGGTTAGGGATGCATTTTGACTTTCTCTGGTTGATCCTAAGTTGGAAGCAGCCACAAAAATGAGAAAAACTGTCGGTTATTGATCAAGTCCTGGGCATTTGGGACTAATTGTTGCAGGAATTATTACTTGGCTTCCTGGATTGTCGCTACAATCAGCTCTCTGGCTTCCCCCCAGCCTGGCTTATAAGGGGCTGGCTTCCTGGGTTGTTTATTATAAGTTAAAGGTTGGCATTCTGGACATCTAACTTGCTATGGGTTGTGGGCCAGAGTTCTATTTTTATATACAGTCTGGCCATTGTTGATTCGTGTATGTTGTTTCTCATTTCTTTTTTTAAAAAAAGGTTTTATTTATTTATTTGAGAGAAAGAGAGAGAGTGTATATGAGTGGGGCAGAGGGGCCAGCGGGCTCCACACTCAGTGCAGAGCTGGACATGGGGCTCTATCTCACCACGCGAGATCATGACCTGAGCTGAAATCCAGAGTCGGATGCTTAGCGACTGAGGCACCCAGGTGCCCCTGCTGTTTCCTGTTTCAGATGCTCCAGGGCTAGGGTGAGGCTGTCCCTCCTTTACTGATATAGTTTTCCAACTGTCTCCTCTCATCGAGGTGGATGCTGACACTTTTAAGATCCATACAGTCTGTCTTCCTTCTTTGGTTGAATGGTGTGGGACCAGAGACTATCCTCAGTCAATTCCTACAGATTATGCAATACTTATGCCTCCTCTTATCCTAACCAGGTTACTGAAACATCATGCACTTAACCTTTTCTTTTTTATTGTGGTGAAGAACATGTAACATAGAAGTCACCATATTAGCCTCTTTAAAGTACACAACTCAGTGGCATGTGGCACATTCACAATATTGTACAACCATCACTACCATCTACTTCCAGATATTTGTATCACTTCCATGCCCATTAAGCATGTTCTGCCACTTGCCCTTCCCTAGTTTCTGGCAACCACCAATCTTCTTTCTGTCTCTATCAATTTACTTGTTCCAGGGTGAGCAGGTCCCAAGCCCAGGGGTTTCAAGTCACTTCCCTGGTCTTCAAGTTGGCATTAAATTCATTGATGCGGAAGATGGTATGTTCTCCGCACAGTAAGAGGCCCTAGTACTTTTTATTTGTGTGTTAATAAAGCCTATAGCATTTCACATGGTGAAGCTGCAATTTGGCTTCTATAATCTAAGAGTCAAGGGCACAAATGATCTAACAAATTTGAAAGAGGACATCAACTACCTCCGTTTTGACCTCAAGCTTTCTGATTGATTGAGTTCTCTTTCCAGCTTATCTCAGCTCAGGCAAAAGACCCTGCAGGCTAAGCATCCCCTGATGGGAACTGAAACTACCCCCAGTAGTAATGATTGCCCTAAACCCCAAAGCTCTGCATGACAGACCCCAAGATAACGATCAGCCTGACCATTACTGTCCACCTTTGTCCCACATTCTTCTTATATGAACCTAGAAGTATTTTCAGCACTGTGGAGAGGGTCTTTGGCACACTAGTCAGCTGTCTTCCCAGTGTCAGCCCTACTAAAATAAATTCTTTTCTTGTTTCACCACCACTGGTTTCTGTCTGCCTTTGGATTTTATTATCAGCAAGTGGCCAAACCTGATCTGTTTGGGACACCGCCCCCCACACCAGGTGCTCTTGCATCCCTGCACCCTAGCTACAAATTCAGAGCCTACTTGAGGCCATATTAGAGGGCAGCCCTCAAGGGCCATGGACCCCAGAGCCGTCCAGATCCTTCCTTGGATTTGAATATAATTCAGAGCAACACAGAAAGGAAGGAAGTCTGGGCAGTCCATCTACACTGCTCCCCTGGACCTGGCACTTACAATGTCAGTTTGGCGTCCTAGCCTTAGTGTTCTGTAGCAAACACCGGACTTGGGTTCTATAGAAAGGTCTGGACTAGAAACCTGACCGAAAACTCAGTACGATGCAGCCAATAAGCTTTGCAACCCTCACAAGCTAAGAGGCTTGATGCAGAAAGATGATCTATTTTTTTTTAATTGAATCTTGGCTCGGTGTGAGTTTGTCTAATCGATGTCTGTACTTGGCTCTAGAGGAGGAGTTTGTGTCCCCAGTGCCTGTAGGAAAGAGTAGATCCCTCAACAAGTTGGGGTTGGTTTAGAGGGATAAGAGGGGTGTGGCTGTTTAGTGGCTGCTCTCCTTCCCAGAGGGAGAAATGCCTTTAAAAAATAAAAGAGTAAGTCTACAGTTACGGTATGTGATAAGACATAAAAATTTGGACGTGGGGGTGGGAAAGGCTCTGGATCTGAAGGATGAGTGAGAATGAACATATGGTGAATAAAGGGAAAGGCACGCAGGCTGATGTGTTAAAAATCATGTTTATTAAGACTTCAATAGGACATTTGCTGCATCTGGGGAGGAGGGTGGGGAAGTGGTTCAGAAAAGTGAAACTACAGTGTTGTATCTTCTCAGGAAGCCAGGTAGGACCTGGAAATGCAGGGATGGGGGGCCTACCCTCCTCTCCACGGGCTTCTGGGCTCCAGCAGGGGGATCGGCCTTGGGCAGGAGTAGGCATCCGTGAGTGAGAAGGGGTGGTGCGAGGTCCTCTGGAGAGACTGATGTTTGATGAAGACGAGAGACCAATGAAGGGAGAACATTCATTACAATTCATGCGCTAGTGCCAAGTAAACCGAGTCATGGTGCCCACAGCAATGCTTGGTGCTGATGATCCAAACAGATTAACCAATCGTCCTTTATTGCACAGGAGTTGGGAGCTGAGAATAGGATTTGAGATTACAAAAACAGCAGCCTTCCCATATGTCGCACATCACACCTGCCAAGTAGTTAGCCTTGGTAACGTTCAAAATGGTGAGTAGCCTTTTGCTACAATATGATGATTATTATTAGTTGCAACTGACATGCCTTTTTGATTTTACTATTCTTTTTTTTTTTTAAGATTTTATTTATTTATTCGACAGAGATAGAGACAGCCAGCGAGAGAGGGAACACAAGCCAGGGGGAGTGGGAGAGGAAGAAGCAGGCTCATAGCGGAGGAGTGATGTGGGGCTCAATCCCATAATGCCGGGATCACGCCCTGAGCTGAAGGCAGACGCTTAACCGCTGTGCCACCCAGGCGCCCCTGATTTTACTATTCTTAATGTTTGGTTCTTGTAAAACTTATTTAATTTCCAATACGACATTATTTGCCAAACAAATAAAATGTTAACGAACGTATTTCAGTTAAATTTCATCCTTCTGTTTTTTACTCTGCTTGCTATAAAATGTGCCCCTTTCAATGTCACCACGCGTGGGTAGGACCGGCCTGAGCCAGAAGTCCAAACTGGGAAGGCTTGTCTACTTTGCTTCATTTCCTTTTAACACAGTCTCCTCCAGTTCTAGCTCAGAATTTCCCTGGCATCCCCAGTCGCCTGGCTTGCCTCCCTGGAAATGACCCTGTTCAGGCCCTGAACGGAAAAAGATACTTTGTCATGAGCAAGAAGGACAGCCTCCTAACTGACAAGAGGCCTCACGCGAGACCATTAATTAGGTGACACGTTGGCCGGGGGGACTCTTCCAGGCTGGCAGTCTCCAACACCGGGTTTTGGTAGTAGACAGAGATGATTTACCTCTATTAGGATAGAGCTTCCATCACAGATGACAAAAACCCAACCCAAACTAATCTAAGCAAGAAAGGTGGTTTTTGGGTCCACGCAACTTCCATCAAGGGCAGGTGGGGGGCTTAAACTATATCCGAGGACTCTGGATCTCAGTTGTTCATATCGACTCACTTCTGTGGTTTAATTTAATTCTACTGGCAGGTTCTATGCAGGAGGTAAGATGTCTGGTGGCAGTTCAGCCTTATATGGTCCCAGCTCAGCACTGCTGGTGGCACTGTCATTCTCCTGCCTGCTGGGTCTCGTCTACAACAACCCCTGTCCCTGGGAACAGCTGAAGGGACCAAGTGTATATTTTTCATCCTTTCACTTCCAAACTTCTACTTTCAATTATGTCTGAAATATGAGCATATAGCTGGATTTGGGGGGGAAAAACCCAAGAACTCAGGGACACCTGGGTGGCTCAGTTGGTTAAGTGCCTGACTCTTGATTTCGGCTCATAATCTCAGGGTCGTGAGATCAAGCCCCACATTGGCTCTGTGCTGGGCATGGAGTCTGCCTAAGATTCTCTCTTTCCCTGTCCCTCTGCCCCTCCCCCAGCATGTGCCCATGCACTCTCTCTCTCTCTCTAAAAGAAAAAAACACACAGTCTTTCGTATTTTAAATGCATTTTAAAATTGCCTCGCATTTACTGCAATTGCTAATTATTAAGTTTAAATTTATCTCCTTATTTTGTGCTTTCTCTTTGTCTTGCTGTTCTTTCTTTCCTTTTCTCTCTTTTGCTGCCTCCTTTCGAAGGTATATACTTTGGCCTTTGATTCTCCACCTTACAACTACATAGCTTGAAATTTATGTAGTCTTCTATTCCTTCAGAGATTAGCTGTAATATGCATCCTTAATTCATCAAATCTGAAGTTAATATTTTACTTTAGAACACATACATTCCATCCACCTACCTCCTGATTTCTTTGTTACCGTGGCATTTAATGTATATTTGTAGACCCCGTAAGATATGATCATTATAATTTACAGTCAGCTTTCTTTTGAGTTTCCCAACGCATTTCATACTTTCTTTGCTCCTCATTACCTTCCTTTGGGATCATTTTCCTTCTGCCCATGGGTATGCAGGGTTGCTCGGGAATTATTTTCGGTTCATGTCTATTTGTTGTATACTCTCTTGGTTTTTGTCTCAAAATGGATATATTTCATTTTCGTTCCTGCAAGGTCTTTTTCATTAGAGAATGTTAGATAGTTATTTTCTTTCAACACACTGAAAATACCATTCCCTGCCTCTGGCTTCCACTGGTGCTGTTCTATAGTCAGGGGATTTTTTTTTTTTTTTTGGAAAGTAGTTTATCTTCTTTCTCTGGCTACTTATAATATTTTCTCTTTGTCCTTGGTTTTATGAAGTTTCCCTGTGATGTTTCTACAGATAAATTTCATTTTATTTATCTGCTTAAGATATGTTAGGATTTTTGAGCCTATGGATTGGTATCTTTCATTAGTTCTGAAAAATTCTTAGTTTCCTCCTTATATAATGTCTCTGTACCATTCTATCTCACATCTGCTTCCTGGATGAAATTAAATGTACATTAGATCTTATCACTCCTTTCTCTATGTTTTTCACTCTACCATCAGCATTTTCTATTTTATTTTTATTTTGGAAGTATTTTTGGAAATTTCTTTTGACCAATATTCTACTTCATCATCTCTATTCAGTTATGTCTAATTTGCTATTTAACTTTTTAATTGAAATTCATTCCAGGGGGACCCGGGTGGCTTAGTTGGTTAAGTGTCTGCCTTCAGCTGAGGTCATGATCTCAGGATCCTGGAATCAAGTCCCACATCAGGCTCCCAGCTCAGCATGGGGCCTCCTTCCCCATCTGTCCCTCCCTCAACTTGTGTGGACACGTGCACTCTCACTCTCTCAAATAAATAAATAAATAAATAAAATCTTTTTTAAAAAAGAAATTAATTCCAAACTCATCCTTTTATTTAAGTATAGTGAATATAGTTATTTAATAATCTGGATCTAATCCAATATTTTGAAATACAGATATTTCTTGACTTACAATGGGAGTTATGTCCCCCACAACCCATTGTAAGTTGAAGATATCATAAGTTGAAATACATTTACCACATCAAATATCCCAAACATCATAGCTTAGCCTAGCCTACATGCTCAGAATACTTACGTTACCCTATAGTTGAGCAAAGTCATCTAACACAGAGCCCACTTTATAACAAAATGCTGAATATCTCATGTAATTAATAGAATACTGTATTAAGGGTGAAAAACAGAGTGGCTGTACAGGTATACAATGGTTGTATGTTGGCTGTTTATCCCCATGATTGTGTGGCTGACTGGGAACTGTGTCTGCCCACCGCCCAACATCATGAGTAAGTACACTGCATATTACTAGCCTGGGAAAAGGTCCAAATTCAAAAGTTGAAGTATGGTTTCTAAGAATGCTTTCATACCATCATAAAGTCAAAAAATCATAAGTTGAATCATTGTTTGTTGGGGACCAAATGTATGTGCAAGTCTGTCTCTTCCCTCTTCTGGGTTTTGCTCATTATGTCTATTTCCTTGTGCACTTGTTTGCATTTATATACTAGCCATTGCATTTGAAAATGTTTACACAGAAATAATTTGAGACCCAGGTTGAAGAAACATTTCTGCATAGGGAATTTGTGTGTATTTTTAATAGGCAGTTGGGGCATTACTCGTCCAGGACCACCTTAAGCCAAGTTCAAGGCTTGAGCCTACCTGGATAATTCAAATCCAGGCTGAAATTATGAATGGAGATGATCATGTTCTGGTTCTATCTAATCTTGGGTTAAGGTCCTTTAGGAACATTAGTTTAGTTTAGAAAATTTCCTTTTATGTGGGTTAGACTATAATATTTGTCCATTTCATCCTTCAAGCTGTTAAACAAAAGTTCAAAATTTCTTAGATCTTCAAGGTTATAGAAATTAGAAATGTAGTTTAAATATGCAAGAATACTGTACTTATGGGCTTTTATGAAGACTATAGTAGAAGATGAGCTTTTATAACCAAGAGGTGGCTGGGCAAAAGGACAGATGATGAGCATTAAATATATTTAATTGTAGATCAAAATGAAGTAGGGACTAGTGTGGAATAATAAAATGTAAATGTTACATATTATGAGAAAGTTGACATAACTGAAAATTTGTAGAAAAAAGAAAGAAGAAAGTAGAAGAAACTCATTGATGATTATTTAGGCAATAAAAGGGAGTCAATGGATATCATTAAAAATAAACAACCCAGGGGCACCTGGCTGGCTCAGTCAGTAGAACAGGTGACTCTTAATCTTAGGGTCCTGAGTTCAAGCCCCATGTTGGGTGTGGAGCTTACTTAAAATTAAGAAAACAAAACAAAACAAAACAAACAAAAAAGCTAACAACCCAGAAGGTTGTTTGTATAATTCCAAATACATTAAAATTAATTTCCATCAAAAAATAGCTCTATTGAGATATAATTTATATACCATACAACTCACCTATTTAAAATACACAATTTCAGTGGCTTTTAGTATATTCACAGAGATATACTACCAGCACAATAATTAACTTTTCAACTTTTGGACATTTTAATCACCCCAAAATGAAGCCCCGCACCCATTAACATTTATCACTGTTTACTCCCAATGTCCCTGTCCCTTCTCCCCCCATTCCCAGGAAACTGCCAATCTACTTTCTATCTCTCTATATTTGCATATTCTAGACATTTCATATACATTGAACCTTACTTTTGTGATTGGCCTCTTCCCTTTCTCAAGGCTCATCCACATTGTAGCATTTCTCAGTATTTAACTTCTTTTTATTTCCATTCCATTTTATTCCATCCATTTTATTTATCCATTCGTCAATGGATGGACATTTGAATTGTTCCTACTTTTGCACTATTATGAATAATGCTAGTATAAATATTTGTGTACAAAAGTTTTCACCACTCTTAGATATACATCCAGCAGTGGGACTGCAGGGTGAGAGGGAACTCTGTGTGTAACGTTTTGAGGGACTCTATGTGTAACTGCCAACCTGTTTTCCCAAGTGGCTGTACCATTTTACATGCTCATCAGCAATGCACAAGGCTTCCAGCTTTCGCACATCCTTGCCAAACACATGTTCTTATCTGTGTTGATTGTAGCCATCCTAGTGAGTATGAAGACATTTCTCACTGTGGTTTGGGCTTGAATTTCCTAATGGCTAAAGATTCTGAACATATTTTCATGTGCATATTAGTCATTTGTATATCTCCTGTGGAGAAATGTTTATTCAAATCCTTTGACCCTTTTTAAAATTGGTTTGTCTTTTTATTGTTGATGACTTGTAAGAGTTTATATATGTATAAATATGGATACAATCCATATATATATATATATATATATATATATACATGGATCTGGATACAATCCTACATATATATTTTTTTCTGGATACAATTCTTTTGCATATATATGATTTGCTACTATTTTTTCCTATTCTGTGGGTTATCTTTTCATTTTCTTGATGGTATCCATTGAAGCACAAAATAGTTTAATTGATGAAAACTGTTTTCTTTTCTTTCTTCCTTTTTTCTCTTTATTTCTCTCCTTCTGTGTTTGTGCTATTAGTGTCATATCTAAGAAGTGTTTACCTACACCAAGGTTATGAAGATCTACTCCTATGTTTTCTTCTAAGACTTTAAAAAAAGTTTTAGCTCTTACATTTAGGTTTATATCCATTTGCAGTTAATTTTTGTGTATGGTGTAAAGAACTGTAGCAACTTAATCCTTTTGCATGTGGCTGTCTGGTTGTCCCAGCGCCATTTGTTGAAAAGAAATGTATATTTCCCTTTGCAGGGAGCAGGAGAGATTATACACATTTGATGAGCACAGAAGAGAAGCTGGCAGTCTATTCAATGGACATCTGGGTTGAGACATAAGGATAACGAGGATGCTATAATGAAGAAGTATAATTAGTGAATAATTAAATTCTTTATATTTTGTTTTGTTTAACTATTGATGTTTACTTTGTATCAATGAACTATGTGGTGGGTACCCTGGGTCTGTCAGTTACAACTTATTCCAACTCCCTTCTAGCATTCAGCATGTTGGAAGGCCTTGGAAGATAACGTTTCCAAGTCATTTAGGCTCTACCAATAGAATGCATCTGCATGAGACTTTGGTTCAGAAATGAACCAGGAGGGAGGAGATTCAGGGCCAGTTGTGGTGGAAACAGTATCATTCTGGAACCCAGAGCTAAAAGTATCAATTCCTGTTTTTTTATTTTTTGATATTTATTTATTTATTTATTTATTTAGAGTGTATGTGCACACACACACAAGAATGGCGGGAAGGGGCAGAGGGAGAGGGAGAGAGAGAATCTTAAGCAGGCTCCATGCCCACCATGAAGCCCAGCTCTGGGGCTCAGTCTCATGACCCCGAGATCACGACCTGAGTGGAAATCAAGAGTCGATCACTTAACTGCCTGAGCCACCCAGGTGCCCCTCATTTTCTGTTTCTTCTAAACAGCTTCCCGATATGGTGGCTTTCTGACCCTGGTCTGGGGGCTGGCAAGTGGAGAGGCTGCTTCTGTGTTCTATAGCTTCTTGATGATGAGAGAGGCAGCAGTTCTCCTAGTAGGCTACTTTTGTGGTGTGTTTCTAAGTGTCCTTGAAGATCAGTTTACAGTTTCCTGTGAGCCTATGGTAACTTAAAATTTCTTTCTGCTTCAACTAGCTAGAGAAGATTCTGTTGCCTGCAGATAAGACGACTGATTAATGGTGTAATTGGTAGCAGAAGCGGTGGCAGGAAAGACTCCCAAGAAATGGAAATCTGAGATGAGCCCTCTGCCTCGGGCAGGTTTGAGAATACAGAGGTGCCAGTTACCAATAGCAGATGGAGCACAGTGGTCTTCGCCATCCAGTTGTAAGAGTTAGATGGTCACCTGTGGTCACCTGGAATGGAGAGCCCATTGCAAACAAGATTTAGGCAGATCCTGTGTCTGCTATGATAATCCACCATCAAAGGGATAAGAAATAAAAGTTTTAGATGGGCTGTCTTCTACTACTTGGTCTAGGGGGCTTTAATAATTAAACTCAGCGATTCAACATCTTAATGTAAGACATGCAGTTTCTATTACTGCCTGTGTTTGCTTGGATTTCTCCAGAGGCAAAGTCAAATGTAAGTAGTTTCTTTGGGATGAAATGCCAAGTATAGCAGTAAACTGGCGAGTTGAGAAAGGGACAGTAGCCAATAAAAGGTACATTACCAAGCAAGCTAGCTATATAGGCAACTGGAGGTCTTTCTTACTAGAGAAACCTGGATGGTAGTCTAAAATGCGCCTTAGCTCTCTCACCCTTGGGGTCAGGAAGGTCTTGTCAAACACGGATGGATACCGGCTGCTTCCAGGGTGATGCAGTCGCTCCTTGGCACTTCCAGCCTTCCCTGTGTGGGGGCAGAATGGGATGCAGCAGTCCCAGGAGGTCTCAGGCATAGAACCATTGATGATGGCTTGTGGAAACTGGGTTGGCACACACAAAATGGCAAGTGCCAAGGGGGTTGATGTAAAGCACAAGCCAGATCTGGTACCTTTGAATAAACTTATAATAAATTGCAGATCAGGCCTGGAAACAGCATAAAATTGGACACGGAGACTGATTCCATGGATTCCTAATTTATAATGTAGTTGAATTTATAGCCTTGCCCCGTTTCTTAGGTGAAAGTTAGGGCACTGGTTATTAACAGCTGAGATCCAGAGAATTTGAATGATGACATTTGATAAGACTCAAGTGAGTCATATTATCCCGATTCTCCCAACCTCACAGAACTGTCATTGCCAGAAGTAAACCCACTGCAGTCTAATGAGGCCTTGCTGGAAGACCAGGCAGTAGTGACCTGAAGTAGTCTCTTTGGGGATGTTAACTCTTCCACCATAACTGACCTATAACGAGAGTCAGATCCCAACATGACTCAGGGGCTAATTACACAATCACATCTGGGAGCAGAAGTCTAATGTACTAAAAGATTGATAAGATTTAAAAATTTATAGCAGCACAGCCCAGACGAATATGTGCGGGATAGATTCCAAGGGTGCTAAACATGATTTCTGGTCCTGCTGAATTGATCTATATGCATCAGCTGATCAAAGATTCTGCATCTAATGAGCTACCGTGTGGATGGGAACAGGTTTGTTTGCTTGACTATTGACTGTAATCTGGAAACCTTGATGCCTGGAGGAATATATTGCTCAGAGGAACACTAGCATCTTCAAAAAAAGCTGTAATGCCCATCCTCCATAGGCCAGAGATGGAGATGAGAGTTGCTGCCCTTGAAATGGGCTCTTGATTAAAACAGGGATGATGAGGTTCTAGGGGGTTGAAATCAAATAGCAACACACATCACTGACAGGAAGGCAGGTCCCATTGCTGTAACAGGCTGTGGGGATGAGGGTGGTTGGGTGGTAATTAGCAAGTTTTGAAACACAGAGATCTTTGGTGGTGAAATCTTTGGGCAGTCCACTAAGTTTATACTTGATCTGTATAACCAAAAAGCACTAAGCTCGGCAAAACAAGATTTGACTTGGGTCATCGTGGGGGAAAGTCATGAACTTCTCAGATTTATCTCAGTTCACTGACCAAAGCTCCTTGAATAGATGAGGGAATCAGGGGATCCTTGAAGAAGAGCCCTCTGGTAAGAAGACAAGTGCATACTGTAAATCTTCCTCTTATTCTTTTTGAAAGAGATCTGCAGCCGTTTGCCAGAAGCAAGAAAATACCCAGAAATTTCTGGAATGGTTGGATTCTGGCTCAGAGTCACAGGACTTAGGATATCACTGTGGTCCACTGGTCAGAACAGGGCTTCTTATGAGGGTCATGAGGTAAAGAGAGATTTAACCTGAATCTTGCCATGTCACAGCGTGTCTTCAACCTAGCGTTTGTTTATTTCCTGAATCTAGAGATGGAGCAGGCACACCCAGCTGTCAGGGGAACTGCCACATCAGCTCTGTGGAGTGAAGGCTAGAAGTTTAAGAAGGGTCCAGAACAATTCACTGACTTGTCCACTCCTTACCAAAATTGTAGACCAAAGGAAATAGCCACATTCGTTGGTAGAAGGGGTGCAGACATCAAACCTTGGAAGACTCAGAAATAGTGAAAAGAGTTTTGTCTGTGTAGAAGACACGTGGTTCTTGGGACGTAAGAGTAACTTGCCATATGCCTAATCCTACTCCAGGGAGCCCCAAGGTGATCATTTTACCAGGATAAATCAGCATGGCTCCAGGTTTGGTACGAAGTTATTATCTTGAAAATTGTCTTTTCCCCCCTTCTGTTCCAGTAAGCAAGAAACACTAGAAGCAGTTTTCTTCATTCTGGATGGCTTAAGGACTTGGTTCTCTCAGGGTCTCACAGAATATCACGCTGGTCTACTACACTGACAGCGTCATTATGATGTATAGGCTGCAAGGTACCAGCGACTGGGTTTTGAGCAAAGCCATACCCTCCTTTGGAATGTAATTATTCTCAAGAGCTTGCTTTTGAGCCCTGGCAGAGACTGACCACGGCACATCAGTCGACCATTTGACCTGAACTTTCCATCAGGGATTGGGTATTATCTGAACTATAAAGCCATAACTTGGAGTATATGACCATAACTTGGAGTATATGTCTTGCATCTCCTCATCAGTTGGGGGCGGCGTGAGGTCTTACAGGATTGAATACTTTGAAGACCATGTGGCTCAGAGTGTCAGTATGCTGACTCCTGAGGTACCGTCTTAATCTCAAGCCACCGCTAAGTCTCCATGGGGAATTCCTGACGGCCAGTCTGATCAAGCAGGAACATTTTTGAACTCAGTTTACAAATGGGGCCATTGAGTTGCACCTGTGTGAACTGAACTGTTGTGGCTTTGTATTCATATTTGGGTATGGTCTTGGAGGACAGCAGAGAGGAGAATTTCTTTCATGAGGAAGAATTACAAGTAGTACATGTTGTCTGTTTTCCTGGAGGGAAAAATGGCCTGAGATCAGAATGTATACAATTTCATGGGCTATAGTTTACTTTTGGCCAGAGAGACAGAGATTTGGAAAGAAGGAGACTAGAGGAAAAAAAATGACAAAAAGATCTAGGGAAGAGAATGTGGGTAAGCCTCTCAAAATGGTCTGTGAGAATGTGAGAATGTTTGCGGCCATGTGGTTTTTCACCAAGGGGTGCTCACTTTGAAGGAGTCTTCTTATAACCAAGTAGACAATTAGTGTGCCCTGTTAATACCAATCGGTCTCTTTCCCCTGCCATCCCAGTGGTTTTTTGGTGAAGCAATGGTGGACCAGGTGATACAAGTGGCCGTGGGGGTAGGATGAGGAGGATGGGGCTCATCCCTTGAGTGAGGCTGACGTCTTCCACCAAAGCTGAGTGAGACCAACTGGAAGCCTTGTTGCAGCCCCAGATACTGGAACGGAGGAAAACCAGCCAGCTGCTCAGAGGCAGTTCTCTTGCATTTGAACTTTTCCACTGTGTGGAGGTCAGTGATTCATGCTTACAGAAATAGACATCAACACTGGGTATGATGCTTCTGCGACATCAAGAAGGAAGTTACTAAATGCCTTATTCATGGTAGTGGCGTCCCACAAAACATTTCCTCTGACCAAGGAAATTATTCTACAACCTCCTTTTTTTTGCCAAGCTCAGTGGGTTCATTGATATTCAAAAGATGCTTCATCACCCATATAATGGGGACCTTTTAGCATGATGAAATAACCTAACGGAGATCTAGTTATGGTATCAGTGGGGAGCCAGCACTTTGAGGGTTGGAATTGTGTCCTGTAGGGTGCAGTAGATGTTTAATCAGTGATCAATAGGTCTTGGTGGTTTACCTTGCCAAAAAAACAGCATCTGGGAAGCAACAGATAGACACAGGAGTGGAGCTGTCATACCTACCCACACACTTGTACATTTTTTGCTTCCTATTCCCACAGCTTCAGTCTCCCATGGAGGTTGTTTTCTACACCAGAGACACAGCGAAGGTCCCACTGAACCAGAAGTTGAGACTACCACCCAACTCTCGTATCACTGGGTGAGCCCCCCAGAACAAGGACAATCATGCTGGCTGGGGTGGTGGATCCTCATCATCAAGGGGGCTATATCGTTGCTGTTACACAGTGCAGGAAGGGGTGAGTGTTTCTGGAACTCAAGGATTGTCAGCATGCCTCTTAGTAGAGCAAGTCCATTGATCAAAATTGATAAAAAACTGCAGCAACACCACATAAGTGGAACCAAAAAGGACTCATACTATTTGAGATGGAAAGTCCGGGTCACGCAGAAGATGGAGAAGTCTTGGCAGCAGCGGTGCTTTTGAGCAAATGCACCTTGGATGGATGGTGGGGAAGGAAGATAAGGAATACAGAGAAGTTGTTGCCCATGTGAGAACCAGAGACATTCCTTACAGGTCTGTGCCGTGCTTACCACATTAGTTGTGCACTAAGTGATACCATTGTGGAAGAGGATCCCAGAACTAGAAGACACTGTGTGGAGGCAAGCCCAGAAATCTAAAGGAGGGTTTGGAAATTCCATAGACCTTGAAAATGAGGTATTTTAGCCAATTTAACTTACACTGCAAGTAACAAGGAATCTCTACCTAATGTCAAAGTTTTGAACGCAAAATTTGCTCTATAACTTAGACCAGGAGGGCTTTTGGGTCATCCAGAAAGTAGTTTGGTTTATAAGAGTCCAAAATCCAAAGAGATGGTCTAAGTGTTGAGTGTCTTCCTAATGGTAGGGGAACAAAACGAAACCCCTTGCTTTTGCTTTGGAGGAGATATTCCAATAGGCTCTCAAATTCTGGAACATCAGAAACTGAGCTGGCAGGTGCTCTATTTTTATTGTATTTCTTTTAACTTCTCTATCATGCAGGTATCTAAACAAGGTTTCTGGGAACCTGTCATTTCCAGCCCTCAGGATCCTAATCATGATATCGTTCATGCCAGTGACAAGTGTGATGTCCTGTAGGCTGGGCCCCTGGGGTGGTACGGGCCCCCGAGGTGTGGTTAGGGCATGCAGTGGGAGTTGTACATAATTCACTGTTAGATTACACCACCTACTTATCCTCTGATCATTACTGTGGCCATCCCTGTTTCCTCTTCTCTTTAGGGCAATCGTGACACCCTCTCAATTGCCGGTGCCACCCTCCTTTAAAATATCCTGGTGCTTCCTGCACCAATGTTTTCATCAAGGCCCCAGAGAAGGAGACCTTTGAGAGCAGAGTGTGAGTGCGTGTGGGTAGATGGAACGAATGCAGGCTCCTTGGTAAATGCAGCCGTAGCATATATTCAGCCTAATCTACAATTATGTTCCATACTATTTGGTTGTGCACTCTCAAATCCCCTTCCACAAGTATCTTTCAGATTCTGGATGTGTAGAAAGCACATTTTGACATCTCTTTTCAGATGCTCTGTCTCTGGGATTTGAATCCTGAAGGACAGGTTGTCCTTCTAAAACGTTGCTGGAGCTGAGGATCCCTGGTTCCTGGTCTTCCTGAACACAATTACCCAATTCCCGAAGCTACACCATTTGTACACATCCTTTGTACACATTCCCTTCTATGGAAGCTAGAGTACTAACTAATGCAGAGACTGGCACTAGATAATAAGCTGCCAACCACCAACTCTCCATGAGCCATGAATTATTTAGAATTTATATTGGGCCAAGATGGGAAGAGGGACAGTGGGATTCTTAACCATTCTCTAAGATGGGAAGTCAGCCCATGTGCTGTGTACTGGCAACACAGCTAATTAAATCATCACCCATGGTGCAATGGGCTAAGGAGCCCACTGAGGGTGAATCCCCGGGGAACCAGGAACTTGTGGAGAAGACCAAGTAAAAGGGACTCCGATTCTCCTGGGCAGTGCTTGCTCCGCGCCAGGAGACAGTCAAATCCCTAAAGTCTTTCCTCAAGGAACAGGATGAACCCCAGAGCCCTTCTGTGATCATAAAACAGTCTCCTGCTCCTTGATGTTTGTCACGCCTGCATTCCCCTGTTGCACACCTAACAACAAGGATCTGAACTCGGCCCTGGGGGAGGGCAGCAGGGTGAGCAAGTTGAGATGCTAAAAATAGTTCATAAAAAAGAAGCTTAACAGCTAGAGAGGAAATGTAGAATTTTCTCTTTGCTCGTCCCAAACCTGTTTGGCTTAGCTTGGGTCACGGTCCTGCCCCATGTATGAGTGGAATGGGTTCCATGTTTGACAGCACACCAGAGTCACCAAACAAGGGAGAAGCGAAATCCCCCAGAGGGAAGGCATGGGGGCAGAGAACATAGACAATGATCTGCTTGGGGATCCAACACTGGGGTGTACGTACAGTGGCCATCGGGCACCTGATTCCGAGGTAGCCAATTCCTAGATGAAGACAAAGGAATTAGGGCAAGTCTGCATTGAGTACTTACTATGTGTGAAGCCTCCCACAGGATGCTTTACATAAACCATCATGTTCAATCCTCATAACATTTCTGGGATGCAGGTACCATAAGAATCCCAGTTTACAGAACAAGAGCCTTTTGTGGTGGAGCCGGGCTCACACAGTTGACCCCACAATGCCCCAACCACATAAGAGGAGAGATGGTATATTAGCTAAGGTGATGAGACTCATGGTCTCCAGTCTAGAACCTTCACTGGAGCATATTGGAAAGACACAAAAATCAACGGTAAGAAGAGAACAAAAGAGGCATGCAGAGATAAGCAGAGACAGAGATGCACAGAGAAAATCTGGTCCCTAGAGCAATTAATTGAGGATCCTAGAATCAAGTTCTAGTTGACTTACAGCCTCAAAATAAATTGGCCAACAAAAAGAAAAAGAAACATTAACAAAAAACAAATGAAATCATCTCTGACTGAAGGTGGCTTGATAGAATTCTGTTCTTTGTCACAGAAAAAGCAACCAGGGGATTAACATATTCCTGGTGGTCAATGCTTTCAACCCCAGCAGAAGGACTTCATGGGATTGCTGACAGGTGAGTCTGAGAGCAGAGAGGGGATCCCAGTGTGGCTGGCAGTGGGGAAATCTAGTCCTGGGGCATTGGATAATTCAGGAAAGAGCAGCTGTGGGGGGTGGGGGGGCTGCCTGGAGGCCCCATGGAACTCTGGCCAATGGCAGGGCCCCAATACTTCACCATTATAGAAACGCCCAGGGGACAGAGGAGCTCGAGGGAAAAACAGCTAAATATATAGTCCAGCAACTCTTTGAGGCAGAATGTCTTTCATATAATGCCCCGAAAGTAGCTTTTTGAAAAATGCACAACTACCTTTTCCTTTCTGTTTGTATTACTCATAGTGTCCAGACATTCCTCTAGGGACAGTCACTTAGTGGACAAGTCAGGGACCGAAACTCAAACACATTTAAAATTTAGATTTTCAGGCTGCTGACACACATTCCTTCAGAGGCCAGGACACATGGGCTGTGTTTGTTTGCGGAGGCCCCAGGATGTCACCACCTTAGAGAAAAAATGGATATTAAAATACAGAGTTATGCGTTAACAGAAATAGTCTACCTTTCAAAGGAAGTCCTTGTGCAGGAAATCGAAGATGTTCCACCAGGCGGTGACTGAGCGTCCTACCAGCTTTTACAGACTTTTTTATTAGAACATTAAGGCACATTTATAATTTAGACAGAGGAAAAAAATCAGCCATAATTCCATTATTGTAGTGCCTTAAAAATTTTCATATGTGTTCCTTTGTTCCCAAGGATAGGTTGACTCTTTCTACGCAGTTGCATAAAGCCCTTCTGTTTTTCTCCACCCCACAGGAGAGGTGGACGTTCCTTCATGTTGTTATTTAAGAGTTATCCTTATTTTTAATCTAAAGTTCATCCAAGACTTTGGCTCACTGGATTCCAAGTGAGAACTTGGGTATAGCTTGATGGTAGAGAGTTAGTTCCTAAAACCTACTCCAAATGAACCTCAGATTCATATTGGAGCGTGACTTGGCTGTCCTGAGTGTAGCCAGTTCTGCCTTAAAGAGCAGAAGACAAAGAGAAGAATGGAACTCGTAAGGAATATTAAACAGGGATAGCAAGCCGGCTCGTGGCTCGGGAGATACAGGTGAATCTCAAGGGCGTGTTAGACTAACAACTCACAGAATCCAGATGTGATAAACGTGGATGGCGAGTCAGGGACTGGCCAGGCACATGGAAGAGTGTGTGAGTGGGAGACGCGATGACACCAGTGGGAGGGAACGACAGATGAGAAGGGTCACAGCGCCCCGGGCTGGCAGCTCCATCACCCTAGATGGGCCCAGGATGCTTGTGGCCAGCTGTAGCCACACGACATGATGGCCTTTCTGGAGATCGAGTCACTGTGCTTCTCCAGAAAAAACGAGCATGTGTTATTGTCTCCAGGCACCTCTGTCTGTCGGGCCCTTGCACCACCCCAGCTCTGATCTTTGTCATCACACCTTCAGCGGGGAGGGCTGGCGTGGGAGACAGGGATGACGGGACAGGGAGGTGTCCATCCTGCCCTGTACACTGGCCTGCTGGATACCTGCCACACCTCTCGCCCTTGCTGCTGGCGCTGTGTGATAAATGCATTTAATGAACTGTGTGCTTCTAGAATTTTATTTTACTTTTTAAGATTCTATTTATTTGACAGGGAGAGAAAGTACAGCGGGGGGAGCAGCAGGCAGAGGGAGAGGGAGAAACACACTCTGCACTGGGCTCGAAGCCCAATATGGGACTCGATCCTAGGACCCTGGGATCCTGACCTGAGCTGAAGGCAGACATTTAACTGACTGAGCCACCCAGGCGTTTCAGTTTCTAGCATTTTAATTTGGTCCGTGGGCCTTTTCATTTCTGATGGCTAAGAGGGCATGCCTGGCAGTGCACGGGAGGGCTACCATTGCATCAAAGTATGCATTTCCCACAGGACAGATCATCAGAAGGTGTCCTAGCCTGGAGACAATTCTCATTGCCCTAAACTTTCACAGTTTTCCCAGTAAAGCTCAGACATTTGAGTTTATCTTCCTCGTATGGCCATAGATTGGAACTTCAACTAAAGATGCAACACATTATTATGCAATGCCACAAAGGCACAGCATTTAAAACACAACATTTTATTTTTAAGTGTGTACGAAAAAATCCCTAAATGAGTTTAAGAACAACAGGTGTGCTTGGCACACTTGCACATCTGTTTTTCATTTGAAACCATGGATGCTTAAAATTAGTTTCTTTCTTTCTTGCTTGCTTTCTTTCCTTCTTTTTAAGATAGAGAAAGAGAGCAAGAGTGAGCGGGGTTGGGGGTGGGGCAGAGGGAGAGGGAGAGAGAATCTTAAGCAAACTCCATGCCTAGAACAGAGCCTGATGCGAGGTTTGATCGCATGACCCTGAGACCATGACCTGAGCCGAAACCAAGAGTCAGACCCTTAACCGAAGGAGCCACCCAGGCTCCCCTAAAATTTTGATTTTACATCTAGCACTGGTTTCTAAAGATGCCCTTTGATTCTATAAATACTAGATTTTGGCTCTTTACAGAACACCCAGGTAATGGGATATGACATAAAAAGATGTGGTTGTCCTTGCTGAAGGGGTGCTGGATTTCCAAATGGGCTTGCAGAGAGTGACCATTGTGCCACCTCTAATTAGCACTGCTGGGGTTGAGCTTATGAAGAGGGCTCTGAAGACAAAGTCAGCATGGAGGGAGAACACCCACACTGACAAAGCACATCCAAAGTCAGCTGTGGGACAGGCGTCGCACTCCCTTGTTGCTGTGCAAGCTTCAGGCACCCCTCTTTGGACATCAGCAGGGTAACTGAACATGAAATGAACATCTCTGTCTGGCTCCTTCTCTGGTCCTCACTAAATGCTGACAGGTGGATGGCCCCAGAGAAAGTCCCAGGTACTCGGTGAGCAGAGGCTTAGAGACCTCCAGCCCCCAGAGCATTTGTCACCTCTCCAGCTGTGGCAGCCAACCCCCTGGGTCCGTCCAGGGAAGTGTGAGCCGTAACTCTACCAGCAAAGGACTTGCGAGCTTCTTCATGGTGTCACAAAGCCAGTTGATACAATAGGATGGCTGGAGCAGTTTAAAAACAAGAAAACGTGGTGTAGACCGGGTCGCCACCTTGGGGGGCTCCATCCTGGGGGAGGTGGGCTGTCTAGTGGAACTGGAGGTGGAGCCTTCAATCTGCGTAGACTACATCCAGCCGAACACTACTCATCTTGCCGCACCTGCTTTCGACAGTACACAAGTGTCCTGCTGCTCTCCTCTCTCTCCTCCTCCTTGGCACCAGTCAGAACTTGGCTTGCTCCGCAAGGTACTGAGGCCCCGGGCATCCACTACTTGTGGTTAAGTACTCCATAAATAATAATAGTAATAATGGTGATGTGTGAATTTGTGTGGTGCTTGATCACTCCCAAAGTGCTGATACTTGGAAACTCAACTTTGCACCATGACAGCCCAGCTGGAACTCTACGTAACACCCCCCACACCCCTTGATTCTCACCTGCAGGGCGAGTGGGAGAGGAAGAAGCAGGCTCCCAGCAGAGCAGGGAGCCTGATGCGGGGCTCGATCCCAGAACACTGGGATCATGCCCTGAGCTGAAGGCAGATGCTTAATGACTGAGCCACCCAGGCACCCCATGAGTCGTGACCCCATATTTGCCAGGGGCCAGTTCTTTGCCTCTGCTTAGCGTGGACCTCCCGGCCCCCTTCCTTTCGTGCACTCCACCCAACCTTCTCAGTCCTGGGCTTTCCTGGGGGGCCTTTTCTGTCCCTCTCGCAGCAGATGGGGCCCTCTTCTCTTAACCTATCTCACACCCAGCATGTTCTCTCCCAAAGCTTGTGCAGTACATGCTTATTTATCCGTGGGTCTGTGTGTGGTCACTACACGTGGCCTGGTTGAAGGTGAGGTTCAGAACCGGGTTCTGCAGGCAGGTCGGTGTGTGCAGACACAACTTCCGGCCCTGCCCAGGAGCCCCAAATTGAGTAGGTGTGAGCTTCAGCTCTCTGGCCTCACTTACTTCAAGAAGATGGTGGTTTCTGCCACATGGCGTTGCTGTCATGATAACATTGGGGGGGCCACTTTAAGCACTTGGAAGAGGGCCTGGGACACCCACAGCACGTAGGGTGTTGGTTGTCATTATGTGAGGGCCACACGTGGTCCCTGCTGGAGGTGGGTTTATGCTCGCAGGGAACTCTGCTCCTGTTCCCCCGTTATGTCCCCAGCGCCCACTGTAGCACCTGCGCACGGCACGCTCTTGATAAACATCCATTGAATAAATGGATGAAATGAATGAGTTCAAGCAAAGAAGAAAGATTGGTCCCAAGGGGCAAGCAAACATTACTACCATTTAGACTACCTTCTTTAGGGGATAGAAGAAAAGATGTGCCTGCTTCTGTGCCAGTAAAATGTGAACTGCTTGTCATACCTTCGACACAGCACCAGGCACGCAGCTCTCTGATCCTTTATTCTGAAGACAAATGAGGGTCTCGTCATGTAGTTGGGGGGCACGTGTGCTGTGGACCCTGTGGGGGGCAGATGTTCTTCCCTGCTTTCTACCGATCTACAGGATGTGTCATCCCAGAGACCAAAACCTTTCTGAGGGTAGACCTTATCTTATTTACTGTTGCATTCCCTCATGCTTGGCCAAATGCATTATACCTGAAAATATGTTGACTTGAATTCCAGTTTCTGGGTAGATATAAGGGTTGGGAATGAAGCTGATAAAATGAGAGTGGGATCTGACATTTAAAAAATTATTTAGGCTTTGCCACATAAAAAAAGACAACAAACAGAATATACAGTATATTCTGATACGGTCAAGGACACTGGCCAACTCCATCACTCTTCTGGTCCCTGATAATCTCCTTTTTTCTCATGGGATTTCCTGATGTTCAGTCCATTTCTTGGTAAACATTGAGTGAATTTTCATGTATTGTTTTGCTTGTTTTTATTGAGAATGAATTTCAAGTAGAAATTCTACAGGTAATGTCATGTAGATTAAATTAGCCTGACTGTAATATTCCAATACTTTAATGGTTTAAAGGAAATTCAGTTCTGTTATCTGGAATGGTTTCCTAATGATGAAAAGAGAAAATGAGAGCTTTAATTATGAAAGAAATGACCACACAGAGAATGGTCTATGTAGACTTCTTAAGTAAAAGAAAAAAACCCCAACAACCCCCAAGTACTGCTGTTTCTTAATTATGCAGTCTCAAGATAAGTGTTGGAATAATTCTTTTATTAGAAACTCAGCCTCTGTGAGAAATTCATATTTTTGTTATATTTGAAAAGGTTTTAAACATCTCTTTCTTAAAAGGAATGATAATTAGCCCTAGGAGACCAGCTCACCAATCAGTCTCTAAACTGATACAAACAGGAGCGACAATCAGGTTAACTGGCAGTGCCTGCTCCCTTATTTAGAAGTTCTTTATTGGTTTTGGCTCTGCTCTGCGTGAGCAAAGCTGGCTAGGCTCCTGCTCTCATGGGTTCACGGTCTCCAGAAGTAAGGAGAACATGAGAAGTAAATAGTCACACAAACATACTTGTAACTAGCTTTTTCTTCCCCCCCCCCCTTTTGAACCTTTCATGGTAAGTGGTAAAAGCGACAAGTGGAGAGTATCTTGGGAGCACATTAGAGAACTTTATTAGGTTGGGGGAGTAGGGATGGCCTTTTGGGGATTTAAGATGAACCTGGATGGTCAATGGGGGTTGAGCAGGAGAGTGAAGACGGGTGTTCCAGGCAGAGGGAGGTGTATGTTCAAAGGCCCTGGGGCTGACAGTTTGGTCAATTTCAGAAAACAAAGGCAGGAAAGTGTGGGCTGATGGTGGAGCCNCGGGCGGGGGGTGGGGGGGAGGGTGGCTTGCTGTGTGTGACCAGGTAAGCAGGGCCAGATCCCATAACACGCCTGCTTGTATCTGTTGATGCCAGGACCTCCCATCAAGACTAGAACTACTAGTTCACTCTCAAGATTCAGCCAAGCGTCTTCTTTCTTGTGGAGGGTTAGCACGCCCTGTGGATGCAAGGCCACTGCCTCCTGAAGGTGAGGTCAGGCATCTTTCCCTCAAACCAGGTCATTTCCATTTTTGGAAATGGAACCAAGTTTGATGAGAGCAGCAGCACTCAACTTGGGGCAATTTTGCACCCCAGGGGGCATTTTTAGTTGTCAGACTCAGGGGGGAATGCTACTGGTGTCTGATGGAGAGAGGCCAGGGACACCGTTCGACATCTGACAATGAGCAGGACAGTCCCCGTGCCCCAGCCATCCACCCACAATGTCAGTACTGAGGGGCTGAGGAACCCTGTTTTATTTTTTTTTATTTCTTTTTTTAAAGATTTTATTTATTTGAGAGACAGAGAGAGATCGAGCACCAGCAGGGGGAGGGGCAGAGGGATAAGCAGACTCCCCACTGAACAGGGAGCCTGATGTGGGGCTTGATCCCAGGACCCTGTGATCATGACCTGAGCCAAAGGCAGATGTCTGGCCTACTGAGCCATCCAGGCACCCCAGGAACCCTGTTTTAGAGCAGTGTTTTCCAGACTTCAAGTTGCAGCCTATTAGTAGGCTATGCAATCTCTCTCTGTTGACAACATAGAAAATACACAGACCCGTGTGTCCTGTGTTACAACTCTGCATTTTATGAATGTACACCACACGCACGTGTTTCTGTATAGTGAGCCGCATTGCCAAGTGCATTCCTTACTGCAGTTGAGACAGTTTGAAAAGTCACTGGTGTAGAGAATCTAGCAGACCTTCCAGCTAGGCTGTCCTTCTAGCTCCATTACGCACCTGACCGATCTGAGCATAGCTGTAGCCAGAGCCCAGACATGACCAGGACGAGAACGTTTGCCTGCCGCCCCGTTGCCCCCTGTGGGAGTCCAGGCTAGCATTCCCGCTCTTCACCCTCTGGTGTGACCGTGGTGGCCCGAGGCTCAGCCCTTCCCTCTACCTTCACTCCACTTCTGCTACCCACTCTCCACGCACTTGTTCTTGACAGTTCCCTCTGCCTGATGCACCATTCGCCACCTTAACTGGTCAATTCCCATTTAATCTTCGAAGACAGACCTCAAGTCCCCCCTCCTCTGTGAAGCCTCGTCGTGCTCTGTCCCTCATAGAATTCATGGTCTCCACCTCTGTTATCTTCACAGGATTTTGTCCGTTCCTCCATTATAACAACTACCATGTGTTGTTCACGGCTGCCCAACTGTGAGCTCATTAAGGGCAGTAACCGTGACTTACCTTACAGTCTCGGAACCTTGAGTGTGCCTTGCCCATAGGTGAGGCATAGTCAAATAAATTCATGAATGGAGAGCGTGACTTAAAGTCCTTATATTGCGGGTGCCTGGGTGGCTCAGTCAGTTGAGTCTGCCTTCCGCTCAGGTCATGATCCTGGGGTCTTGGGATCGGGCTCCCTGCTCAGTGGGGAGTCTGCTTCTCCCTCTCCCTCTGCACCCCCCCAGCTCATGTGCTCTCTCTCTTTCAAATAAACAAATAAAATCTTAAGAAAACCCCAAAGTCCTCATATTGCTAATTATTTCATAAACTGAAGTGTTTTTTTTGGGAGAAAAAACTTCAAAATATATTTGCTGGATTTTCATGTAATATAGATTTTCCTTATGTGTTTGTGGAGTCTGTATATTTTTCTGATTATTCAACAAATGCATGCCTATTGAAGATACTTTGGATAGAACAGAAAGATGTAACAAACATATTTATATATTTAGCGTATATATACACACTAATGTTTCTAATTATATAATCTATATTATGTGTATATATCAACAGATATGGATATGGATATAGATATGTACATATAGTTCTATCACTATCGCTATAGATATATTCATATAACTACAGATATATAGGATAGATACAGATATATAGCTACAGATACGAATATAGACACAGATAACAATGCTCCCACCTGGCAGTGGCAGGACTTGTCTAAAATCGCAAGGTTTCCTTCATGGTACGGATTTGCTTAGATTTAATACGGATTTAACCATCAGCTCAGCGCATACAGGGAAAGCATTACCGTCGCAGCTACTGAATGCATCCTTGGGTTTTTGGTGATAGGCAACTGTCTCCCTGGCCCGTTGATCCTCAGAGCTAAAGAGCGCCCCTCAAATTTCAGTTGTGATGCACGCCGGGTCAGGAGCGGGCCGAGCTCTGCTGCCCCCGTGTGTCCTAGCGCAGAACTGCAGGAGGTGGGAAGCTCTGTCAAGCGGCAGGCCCAGTAAGCGCGTGTCAGGGGCCCTGGTTTTGGAGCCCCAAGAAGAAAGTTGAAGGTTCTCGTCTGAGAAGAAATAGCTTCAGTGGTCCAAGGCTCAAGGGTCCCTGTTAGAACTAGAAAGCTCCGGTTTGTCTCTGTGTACTGGCTGCTGGGGAATTGCCCACCCGCAGTTCCAAAGAACAAGCTTGCGGGAGCGGCTTCGGTATTCCGCAACAAATTGCGTATGGGTGGATTCTGCATTGCCGTTGGCCCAGGCTGCGCAGAAAAGAGAGAAATCTCTCCCGTTGCCTGGAGCTCTGGATGTTTTCGGGGGATTGTTGATTGTATCGGCCAAATCCTCTTCCTGTGATCATTCCCTAAATATGGACGGTCAACGAACATAGGCTCTGATGATGGTGACTTAACATATATTTTTAAAGGATTTATTTGTTTATTAGAGAGAGAGAGAGCATGCACTCAAAGGGACAGAGGGAGAGGGAGAGAGAGAATCTCAAGCCGACCCCCCTCTGATCATGGAGCCCAGCCCGACAGGGGGCTCGATCCCATGACCCTGAGAGATCGCCATCTGAGCTGAAATCAAGAGTCAGCAGCTAAATGGACTGAGCCACCCAGGCGCCCCTAAATATAACTTGGGTATTTAGTGCAGTTGCTCTGAGTAGCACCTGCAGTCTTGACACTGCCAGGGGGTTGTTCGTAGGCTTTCCTCTGAAGGGAGGATCCTTCCTCGACATGAGCCTTAGCTTCGGGTCATACAGGGACCAGCTCCCCGCAGTGCTCACCAAGCCCAGCCTCTCCGCGGCTTCCCGTGGGGGACAGACAGCCCTTCAAGGCTTTCTTTCCAGGACACTGTGCTTCTTGAGTTTCCTTTCTCACCTGTGATCCCAGCCAAGCCACTGAGGTTTTCTGAGTGTCTGCAACCTCATCTGCAGAACGCGGGCTTGGGCCACGTGATCTTCAGGAGCTCTGGGATCCTAAACGGGACGTGACACAGAAGTGAGGGGGTCGGATGCGACTGGAGAGAATGCCGCAGATGGGAGCGGAACGCTTCCGCTGGCTCTCTGAAGGGCAGTAAAACTGGGGCGGGGGACCTTTACCAGCACTTTGCCACCAGGGACGTTTCTGAATGTGGACTGTTGGAGGAGTTCTCAAGGTGTTCATAGTTTTGGAGCCTCAGGCTGCCCTGGTACTCCTGGGAAGTTGGCCCCCCAGTAAACAGGCACCGAGTGCGGGCAGACGCTGAGCCGGCGTCTCCAGGACACTCAGAGGAGGAGTGCCAGAGTGCATGCCCCTGGGATGGCCAAGAGCGCTTCACCCCTGGGGCCATCTTCACTCCTTATGGCCATGTCCGTCATTAGAGAGTTTGCAGTGTCATATCTCCCATGACATGACCACGTCTGTACAAACAAATCTGCTACATGCCATCAGGAGCCTGACCATCATTAATCCTCCTGAAGAAACATCCAGTCTTTGGAGTCTGCAACTGTCTTCCATCCATTCACATCACTGTCCCATTGCAACACAAGGAAAGCAGACCTGGAGAGCTTGTCTGGAGTAGCACTGACTGCTGATATAAGTAAAAACAGCCTTTGGAATAAGAATTATAAGGAGCCCTACTTCTGTGGGCTGTTCACATGCACCATACTCTTGACCTCACCTGTGGTGTACAGGGATTGAGAGTCATACACATATGGGGCTGGGTCTCACTGTAAATGGTGGGATGGCTTCTCGGTGGTCTCCAGGGCCATTGGTTACTATTTCAGGCCTTCGCTGGTTGAATCAACAGGAGTCTGTTCTGGTGTCTGCTTCCTCCATAAAGTGCTCTCCTCTTTACCTCCGTGACCGTACAGTTTTCTCTCAGCACTCCCGGCCAAATCCTCTTCCTGTGACCATTTCCTAAATATGGATGGTCAACGAACATAGGCTATGATGATGGTGACTATTACCCATGTCCCACTGCCACTCTCTGAGCTGAGGCCGCTGACATGCTGTACTGTAATTATGAGCACGACCTCCCAGCGGATTTCTCATCTGTCCTCAGCTCAGGCTGCCCCCACCCCCTGTCCCTCCCTCACTTCACATTCAAAGTGATCACCACTGAAGGCAATTTCAGAGGATGTCTCTTTTCTGCTTAGCCCCTTTCATGCCTCCTAATTGCCATCAGAATAGATCTGAACCCCTTTTGAAGGCCCAGACTTTCATGGACTTTTTAAAAAAGGAGTTGAAAAAGATGAATTATCTTTGCAGTAAGAAGGATGCGCAGATGGGGTTCACGTGGCACCTGTGGAAGGTTTTGGCAAAGTCACGAGAGTTGCTGCCATTTTTTGAATATCAACTACATTTTAAGATCTTTAATATATGATATTTCATTTACTTCCCATGAAAATTCAGTGAGGTCTATCTCATACTATATTACATCTCCATGTTACAGAGAAGGAAATGCAAGCCCAGAAAGGATCAAGTGAACTGAGTGAAGTTGTACAGGGGGTGGGTGGCAGAGCTGGGACTTGAATCCAGACCGAGTGACCACCCAGAGTCTGTGGCCTCTGCCTCCACCCTCGATTCTCTGAGGCACATAGGACTGATGCTGGGCACTGAGCAAAGTGGAATTTGTATTTTGTTATTTCTTTTTAAGTAGGCTCCACACCCAGCATGGAACCCAATGTAGGGCTCGAACTCATGACCCTGAGATCAAGACCTGAGCTGAGATCAAGAGTCGGATGCTCAACCCACTGAATGCCACAGGTGCCCCTGAGCAAACTGGAATTTTAATAACTTTGGAGATAATTCTTAAGCAGAAGTGTTTTCCTGTAGAAGGAAGGAAAGCATATTTTCTTAACAAATTGAGTATAATTTGTCCTGAATGGAGAAGTCATGAAGACAGAGACAGAGTGGGAAAACATTGCTTTACTTTCCAGGTTATGCAAGATAAACCCAGAGAATGCCGGCTTTCGGTTCCTGTGCTGTCGGAGGAGAACTGGAGCCTGTCAATGCCATTTTCAGCTCTGAAATTCTGGGCCTTTCTGACTGTTCACTGCAAAATGAATCTTTTCTGTTTCTAAGGCAAGCGCCTGTGGAATGAGAAGAGTACACTTTTAGTTTTAACTTAAATGTTTTAAAATTTAAATACAAATGTGCTTGTTTGAATAAACATACCCATCTGTTGTAGGAAAAAAACACTTATTCAGAGTACATTTTCTTCAGAATACAAACATCTTATTTTCAATATGACAATGCTATTCTCCTTCGTCGTTGTGTTTCGGTCAGCTATTGCTGTGTAACAAACTGCCCTGGTGTTTCATGGCCTCGAACAGCAGCGATGGCATATGTGCTGCTCACGCATCTGCAGTTTGAGAAGGGATCACCAACTTCCCCCGGCAGCTGAGCAGTGTGAAGGCTGTCTGGTGGCCAAGACCTGAGCTGGGGCTGCTGGTTGGAGCTGCAGCCTCTCCGTGGGGCCTGAGGCTCTCAGGACTTGGGGGAGGGGTTCAGAGGGGTAAGGGAGGGGGTAGGCAGCTAGATGCCCTATCAGTTTTTATGACCTAGTCTCTGAGACCCTGTGGCATCACTTCTGTCACATCCTATTCATTACAGCAGTGACAAAGGCCCGCCCAGGACCAAGGGAAGGACAGTGGACATCATGATGGAGGAGTGTCCTCTCTGAAGATAGAGATTTTGTCTATCTTTCCTCTGATGCACACAGCACACGGCACATAGTAGGGCCTGTGTTTGCACATAGTAGGGCCATGTTTGTTGAGCGAAAGAAGACTCTGAATATTTAATAATAAAAAAAGATCCAATAATAAATTTGGAAAAGATTGGGACAGACATTTCACCAAAGAAGAAAAAGAGATGAAGTTAAACTCATGAAAAGCTTCTACACATCATTAGTCACTAGGGAAATGCAAATTAAAACCACAGCAAGATACCACCACATAGCTATTGGAGTGGGTAAAATGGAAAAGACTGGCCACACCAAGTGTTGGTGAAGATGTGGAGCAGTTGGCACTCTTACATTCTGGTGGGAACGTAGCATGGTAAAGCCACGGCTGGCTGTTTGTTTTTTTTTAAACATGTTAAACATATTTACTGTACAATCTGGCCATTCCACTCCTAGGTATTTAAATACAGAAGCAAGAATGTTTGTTCATACCAAGCCTTGTGCTCAAATGTGCACGGCAGCTATATTTGTACAGTCCAAATCAGACAAAAATCCAAGCGTCCATCAGCAGGTGAGTGTGTAAGCAGACTGTGGTATACAGCCAGGCAATGGAACAATGGAGTATTACGGAGCAAAACAATGTGGGTCAATCTCAACACAATGATGCAGACTGAAAGAAGCCAGATTTAAAAAAGGTACATACTAAATAATTTCATTTCTAGAAAACGCTAGAAAATGCAAACAAATCTTTAGTGACAGAAAAGAGGTCAGTGGTTTCCTGGGAATGGGGTGGGGGCGAGGAAGGCTGGGAGTGGGGTGTACGGGGCCACGACGATTGTTTCATTGTGATTGTCTTAGTTCCCTCTTGATGCTGTATCAGATTGTCATAAACGGTAGCTTAAAACACCACACATTTATTCTTTTACAGTTCTGAGGGTTAGAATTCCAGAATGAGTTGCTAAACCTCAGAGGTGTCAACAGGGCTGGTTCCTTCTGGAAGCTTCTGGGAGGATCTGTGCCTGCCTCTTCTAGTGTCCAGAGGCTGCCAGCATTTCCTGGCTCCTGGCCCCTCCCTCACAACAATCCAGCCTCTGCTTCCCTCTTATAAGGACCCCTGGAGACTTCCAGCCTCCAGACTGCTGTGTAAGCCCCCAGTCTCTGGTTTTGTGTCATGATAGCCCTGGCAAACTGGCAGAGATGGGGAGAGGGAGACTTGGAAAGACGTGTCTGGGACTTCAGTAGGTGCACAAGCTCAAACAGCCATAGGCAGAGAAACCACATCACTTCTGAACACTTTGGTTTTGTTTTGTTTGCTTACGTCAAATTTTGTCCCCTGTCCTCCGCACCCCAACACAAATTTGGTCTGCTCCTGGTTTTGCATTTCTTGTTGCTCTCATGTTATCCAGCACTGACCACATCCCTCCTCTCCTTCCATCCCCTTTGTATCTTGCCCGATGTCCTCAGGACGCATCCACCTCCTGGCCTATCCAGTAACAAGAACTCACGTTAACCTCAAGCCATGAAAGGCTTTACCCCTTGGAAAGTCACAGCCTGGATGTCTGCAGGCAACTCCACCATCAAGAGGCCCCCGGGAAATGCACGCATGGCAAGGAACACAATTTCTTACATGATGGAGGAAGATCATCCTCTGGCCAGTTGTGGCTCTGGTCCCATGGAGATGCCACAGACAGTCGTGCCCCTAGTGGCTTCTGAGATGGTATCCCAGGACGTCTGTGTGGGGTTCCTAGCGCTCACTCTTTCACACCCCAAAGGTGCGGCATAGCGAGCCCCTCACTGAGCCGTTTTGCTCTTCCCCGCTCATTTTTGCCATCCAAATCCGGCTGAATGCCCCTCAGAAGGGGTGATGCTCTTACTGAGAGTTAGCCACAAGCCCATGACTGCCTGTGATTGTTGTTTCCTCAACTACTGGTGACTCCGTGTGTACACGTGACCCTGGAAGGTGCGTACCTACACGAAGCTCCTTGCCATGACGTTGGAGGGCCCCCCGGCGTCTTGAAGCTTTATGTGGAAGCTCAGTTCATCACCTTTGGGTGTATCTTATAAATGTGTGCTGCACTTCATGTCTTAGCCGTGTCACTATTACTGGCTCCATAATGTCTTGTTCTTTTCTCCCCCTCCCTCCTCTCTCTCTCTCTCTCTCTCTTTCTCTCTCTCTCTCTCTCCCCCCCACAAGAAGCCATCCCTGGAAAAGTCCTTCCCGCCTCTCCTTCGCATGCTTCTCAATCCTCCCGTCTGTCAGCACACCCTTATTTCTAACCTTCCACACGCTTTGTTCCTCATGACAAGGTGACACTTTCCACACCAAGGATTGGCCAAGAGCATCCTAAATTCATGACGTATTTCTCATCTATGGCATGGGAGCCTGAACTGTCTAGGGGACACATGACATGACATCCTAGGGTAGCACCTCAGGATAAAATGAATGGTGGGGCTTCTTTATTTGTCTTCTAAGGGGTTAAACCTTTCCAAGTTGGCCATCATCCGGATGGGCTGATGTATGCTGTGACTTTCCTCTGGGAAGATTAATGCTAGAGCCATTTATCTTTGAACATACCTTTGAAGGGAAACAAATGAAAAAGTGGAGTTATAGTCCAATCTAATCTAATGAATCCCATCTGGTGCAGAGCTAACATCAGAGAGGCTGGGGAATGGATACATGCTGTCCAGATGCATAAATCATCTGAAATTGTGCCATTGGGCTGGGCCATAAGAAGAGCGAGAACAAATCTAACTATATTCTTATGAGGTGAACCACTGAATTATATTCATCTTTCTACGTATGGCCAATTCAGAAGAGTGCAAGTCTCCTGCACATTTTTCACTCCCTCCTAGTCTCTGAAAAATAACGGTTCCTGTAACCCATTCAGTATACCTGTAAGGGGAGAATTTGCTGGTAGGACTCTCCAATCGCCTTTCAAGAGGATTCCACAGCAGGTGCACCAAAATCTTAGTACTCTTCTTCCCTTTGCCTTCTGGCAGCTAGAAATCCAGGCTGTTGTCATGCATCACATGTGCGCCAGAGCCCTGAAGATATGGGTCTGGACACGACTCGGACTTTTATTGGAAGAGTGAGGTTGAGCAAGGCACCCGTTTTTCCTCTCGTATAATTGAGACCTGTGTGAACGAGTGGTTCTCAACCAGCTGGGTTGGGTGGGAAGCAGATTTGGCCCCAGGAGCCAGTTGGCAACATCTACAGTCATTTTTTGGTTGTCACATCTCAATGGTGGGGGGAGGGTGCTATGGACTCTAGTAGGTCGAGACCAGGGAGGTTGCTGAATACCCTGCAATGCCCAGGACAGCCCCTCATGGCAGAGAATTATCAGGCCCCAAATGTGAATAGTGCTGAGGAACCCTGGTGGAAGCAAATGCTCATTATTCAAATGATGTAGTGAAGGGGGAGGCGTGGCCACCTGCTATAGCAGACGCTGGGCTGGATATGTACATCTTACTTAAATTAATGTTCACGAAGCTCTGCAAGTGTGGATATCAGCATTCCCATTTCACACACGAGGCAGATAAGGCTCAGAGATACTATACAATAGTCATATCGCTAGACAATGTTGCGGTCAAACTGGGGAGCTTTATTAATTTGGGGGAGAGACTTTGAAACAGCCATGTGTGTCATGGGGCTTTGTAGAATCAAGACCTCTAATGTGGGAAGGTATCTTGAAAGTGTTCTCATCTGATGTCCTCATTGTCCGGATGAAGATACTGAGGCTGAGAGGTTTATCCTGGCCAGAGAGAGAGGCTGGCCAGAGGCTGTGTGCAGGAAAATGGTGGTGGGAGGACCCAGTTCAAGCAGGGCTGGACTGGAGCTTTATCAATGGCCAGGCAAATCCCAAACACTGCAGGTCACGGCAGATTTCCAGGTGGGGTGGGCAGGTGTTCCCTCCCTGGCTCTGGGAACAGGTAATTGTGGCTTTGCAGGTGTGCTCCTGACCGGGCTCAAATGCTGTGGGCTGTGCCGCCTCCCTCAGGATGCCTCCTTGCCTCTTTGCCCGGCTGTCCCTTAGCCCCCTCCTCGGCTTACATCCCTCCCTCCTCCTGCAGCTCTAACAGCAAAGCAGACCAGGACGACAGGTCATTAGTTAGAGTGTCTTGGAGCAACGCACAAAAATGTTAAGTTTTAAAAAGCTGGATCCCTACAGTAATCGGCTGCAGATAATGGGCTCTGAATGGGTTTTTGATGATGAGATGACACCTCGGCCCATAGGTGCGGAGAGATTCATTTAGAGAATAGATTCACAAGTGCTCTGCGGGATAGGTGACACATGATGGAGCATCGACTGCAGGCCTGACCTCTGGGTCCCACCGTCCCCAGCTCCCCACACTTGTAACTCAGTATTTTGCTCCTCATTCCTTCATTCATATTCATGTCTCTCTCCTCCCTTATCTACCAGGCTTTAGGAAGTTCAAAACTATTTCTTGATGAATTACTTTTTGCCCTCTCTGAGAATTCAATGCATTTTCTAACATTGAACTTGGAAACACAGATTTAAGGCAATTTTTTCAGGAGACTTAGCTTTAAGAGTCATCTTTTCCACTTGACAGTATAGAAGCAGAATTTTACTTATTTGCCATTATTAGCCATTTCTGTAACATGATAACTAATAAATTCTATATTAAATGAGCTTTTAAATGAATGCTACCAATTGCATAAGAGATATCAGTTTAGGGGTGCCTCAGTGGCTCAGTTTGTTACACGTCTGCCTTAGGCTCAGGTCATGATCCCTGGGTCCTGGGATTGAACCCCTCATCGGGCTCCCGCTCAGCAGGGAGCCTGCTTCTCCCTCTCCCTGCTCCTCCCCTCCCCTCCCCTCCCCCCGCTGCTCATGTTCTTTCTTGATATCTCTCACTCTCTCAAATAAATAAATAAAATCTTAAAAAAAGAGACATCAGTTTAGCTGTATTTTCTCTAATTTAAAAAGTAATAACTATTTCTGTGTAATTGTGACAGGCACATGGTAGAAACTCAAGAAATATTTCCTGAATTAAATTGAATGTGATATGGAAAATCTGAAAGGTATAGAAAAATATGAAATTTACCATCCCTAAGAAATAACCCTTATAAACATTGGTGTGTATCCTTTTACTCTCATGCTTATACATGTGTGTATACCTCGCTCTAATAATTTCTGTCTACAAACACACACACACTTTATATATATAAAATCAACAAATTTGGGATCACGGTTTACCAAGTATGTAGTATTATAATTTCATAAATATTGTGGTGTTGGGTAGCAGTTACAATATGGGCTAGGAGTTGGACAAACTCAAGTGTAATACTGAATAAGTTTATTTAATTTTTTTGTATTGCAATTTCTTTAGTGTTGTTAAAATATCTACCACACGTTTTTGTGAGGATTAAATGACATAATGTATTAAAAATGTTTAGGACAGGGTTTGGCACTTGGAAGTTTTTTCTCTATTATTAAAAATTCCGTGGGGTACGTCTCAGTATAAACATTTTCAGGCTCATCTATTTTTGTTTGTTTGTTTGTTTTCTTTTTTTTTTTTTTTAAGTAGGCTCCACACCCAGCATGGGGCTTGAATTCACGACCCTGAGATCAAGGCCTGAACTGAGGTTGAGTCAGTCACTTAACCAACTAAGCCAACCTGATGCTCTTATTTTTGTTTCTTAAGCATTGATTCCTGGAAGTAGAATTATTAAATTGGAGAAAATGAATATTTTCTCTAGAAAACTTGTACCAATGTCAGATGTTATAAAAGTAACTTCTATTGAGTATTGAATATGGGCCGAGCACTGCTCTGATTACATGTTTAGCTCATTCATCCCAGTGATAGCTACTGTGAAGTGGGTAAGATCATTTTTCACCCTTTTCTGGTAACTGATGCTCAAGGATCCCAAGTGCCTTGCTCACGGTCACACTGTTAGCGGGCAGTGGAGACAACATTCTGTCCAACAGCCTGGCCCCAGCCCCATCCTCTTACCCGTGATGGATTTGTATGAAGATCCCTGGCAGCATATCAATAGGGAGAAGTGCATTTGGCAAATCCTACTTTCAAAGGGGGCAGCGGGGAGCAACTGCAACTTTCAGATTAGATGGGGAGGTGATGTTATATCCAGGGCCCTTGAGAAGGGGCTAAGGTGACGGATTTGGGGACGGGGACAAGGAGGGTGAAATCTGTGACTTCTGATAATGCCTATTGATTCCTCCTTGTCTCAAATTAAATAAATAACTTTGTTTCCTTTCCTTTGCATCCTGAGAATTTCATTACTGGCTCAACACAAACCAGGTTCTCGTCACTTCCCACCGACTAGGGTAACGAGAAAGTATTTCATACTGTCCCTTTATTCCAGGACTCTATGAAAGCCTCATGTTCTGAGGTCAGGTGGCCATTGAGAAGAGGTTCACTAACGATTCTTTCATTCAGCTTGTGATCAGGGAAAATCATTTAACAGAAAATCAGAATCCGTATTGCAGCCAGAAGCCCATCTGTCTTGCGTTCGAATCGAAAGCTGTCTCCACCCTGACTGGTTATTTCATATCCTGATTATACGTGCAAGCATTTGAAATACCCTGTGGTCTGGGGCCAGCTCCTTTTTATTGGCTCCAGCGACTAGTCAACGGGGAGGCGGAGTTGGAAACATTCGCGGTAAGAATTTTTGGTTCTTCTACAGAGCCCCTCTGCACAATCCATCACATCACCCAGAGCTCTCGAGGGGAAGCCACAGGGCTGCAAACTCACTTCAAGCAGGGAGCTTGGCCTCGCATTCGCTGGTCAGCACTGGAAGCACAGCCCCACAGCAGTTTAGAGCTGGAGGGCGAGACCTGTATCTTAGAGCTGCAAACTGTGAAACGTCCTTTGCAGATAGAGTAGGGATTTTATCCTGTCTGCGAGCTAAAGCGTGAGCCCACCACGGTTTCATCAGTGTGAGCAGAAAACCCATCTTCCTGGCTCAGAAGTTAAGGATAGTGTATTACTTGTGGCAACGACAGTGGACAGAGTGCCAGCATGTGTGTGCCAGTCCCTGGCCCCTAATTCCAACAGAGCTGAGTGAGGGTGACACCCGCACTGTCAGTGGGGTTAAGTGTCAGGGGAGAGTGCTCAGCTTACCTGCCAGAGCCTGACTCACAGGCTGGGGATGATCATGGGAGCTCAATGGAGGAGAGTGTCCCAACAATATCCCTTCCTCATTACTATGTCGTGAAAATGTCTCCACGAGCACACCACTCCACTGGCCTCTCTGACTCATGTGCCCAGCAGAGGCTGGGACCAAATCCATCTCGCTGGCCTTAGGCAGTCTCCAACACCGGCGTTCCAGACGCAGGCAGGCATCAGGGGCAAGTCCCATAAGCCACCAGCTGTGCCTTAGGAAGCCACGTAGTTTCTCCTTCAGTTTTGGTATAGCAGGGTTTTTTTTTTTTTTTTAAGATTTATTTATTAGAGAGAGAGAGAGTGAGAGAGCACGAGAGAGAACCTGTGTGTGTGAGTGGGGGAAGGGGCAGAGGGAGAGAATCTCAAGCAGACTCCCTGCTGAGTGCAGGCAACTTTCTAGCAGGTGTGCTTTGCACTGACGTCTAGACACAGGGAGCCTGCGCTGGGCAAGACCTGGGCCGATTCAGGGTCCAGTCACACAGGAATGCTGTGGGTGGCTTGGCTTGCAGGTGACATAGGATCGAAGGTCCAAGGAAAGAAGGCAGGGGCTCAGCTAGTAGAAATACGACCATAGAGGTTTTCAGCAAGGCTGGCGTCCGAGTCCCAGCACCTCAGATGGAGTGAGGGCACAGAGGGGTGTAGTGGTTTTGTCAGGCAGCCCCGTGGCAGTTTCGTACATTGGTGCACACTTGCTGGCTACAGTGCACGTTCATGAGGACCGCGTGCAGAATGTGGCCACATGTGGCATGTTTGTCCTGGCAGCTTGTCCTCTAGTGGAAGACCCGAGGGACAGCCTGCCTCAAGCTGCTGGCACACTCCCGCAGCCAGGTACCCATGGCAGCATGAGCTGTGAAGGCTGGCCCCTGGGCTCCTCATCTCTCTGATGGCCAGCCCAGGAGAGGTCTGTAAATAGCCAACGCTGGGTTAGTCTATGTTCTACCCAAATTCTTTCCCAGATTGCTCATCTCATTCCCTTTCACGAGGCCTTGTTAGCAGGTGTCAGCCTACCTAAAGGATATGGAAGCCTCTGTAATACGATGGGAATTTTGCCCATCCCCAGATGTGCTCCTCAGGCTTGACCTTTAGAAATTCTTGGACCCTCCCCTGGTCATGATAGAGATGCCCATTTTGGCTAAGGCTGTTCTCAGCAGGGCTGTGTTATGATCCAGGCTTCTCACGGTATTTGTTCTGTGGAAGGGGGAAAGCAGCAGGTCTAGAAGATATTGTGCAAGAGGACATACTTGAAACCATTCTTTTTTTTTTTTTAATTTTAAATTTTTTTCAAAGTAAGCTTCACGCCCAGTGAGGAGTCCAATGTGAGGCTTGAACTCTCGACCCTAAGATCAAGACCTGAGCTGAGATGGAGAGTTAGACACTTAACTGACTGAGCCACCCAGGTGCCCCAGAATGGCTCTTGAAGGATGAGAAGTTTTTCTCTTGACAATTAACATTAGAAATATCAGCGCAGTTTGCTATGTGATGTTGGTTTTGACGCATCAAGCCTGCCATTTGGAGTAGATAGCATTTATCTATCTTTCTAAACCAGTGCTCTCAACCAGGGCAATTTTGCTTCCCAAGGGGCATTTTGCAATTATTTTCCTTGTCACAACTTGGGGCGGGGATGCGAGTGGTACATAGTGGATAGAGACCAGAGATGTTGCTAGACATCCTGTAATACCCTGCCACAAAGAATCATCTAATCCAAATGTTCATAGACACCAAGAAACTGTTTAAACAGAAAGACTTTTACAGATATAATTTTAGTAATAAGGAATCCTATCTTTGATTTCTGATGGATTGTCAGTGCAGTTTTGTTTCATCTTTAAATTGTTACTTGCTTGGGGTCTATAAAGAACTTCCTGAGAGTAACTATATTCCAGTCGATAAATGGCAGGAGCTGGCAAACTATGGCCTGTAGGCCGATCTGGCCTGCCATCTGCTTTTGTAAATAAAGTTTTATTAGGACATAACTGTGTGTAGTGATCTATGTATTGTTTATAACTGCTTTTGTGCTATAATTTCGCAAATGGTTGTGGCAGAAACCATATGGCTTGTGAAACCTTAGATATTTGCTATCTGAACCTTTCCAGAAAAACTTCGTTGACCTGTGGGCAAAGCAATGCACTAAATTGCTCTCAGCTGGTCAAAACACAGTGTAAGGAATAAACTTTCATTTCAGCTCTAAAGTGCAAGTCCTCAGGCTTCTGTAAGATCTTTTTAGATTCTTTGAAATTATTGTCTAGTCTCTGACCTCCTTTTGACTGATGATTTGAAAAAGAATGCCTGAGTGTTTATTCTTGTTATCTCAGGGAGACTAATGCAACTCAAGACATCTCTCTTATCATCTCTCCACAGCTCAGCGTTGTACTCACGCAAAAAAGAATGAACGAGCAAACAAGAGCATTAATCATCGAGGTGAACTGGAGATGCCTCCTCGGTGCTCGCTAGCTGACATTTGTTGGCTCTGACTCAGCCCCCAAAGCTGGTTCTGAATGTGAGAATATAAAATTGTCAGTCCCACAAACCCTGGCCATGACCGTTGGGCTTCCAGATACCTTGGGGCCCGGAATTAATGGGGTGCTATGCAGAACGTGGATCTATTTGGAGGCAAACATCAATTCAGAAAACCGTTCCGTGTTATCTTGGTAAGGACAGCTATTGGTATACAACTGGATCCGAAGTAACATCTAGACCCAATTTCCCAAGGTCTTTCAAGACAAAACTGTATAAAGAATTAATTCATTCACTCATGAGTTAATTAAAAAAAAATATTTAGCAACTAATGTGTGGTTCAATAGGCGACCACCAGGGGGCGTAGTGGCTCAAGGAAGGAGGTGTTGAGGCTGCCAGAGGATAGGGAAGGCCAGGGAGGGTGGGCAGGCTTGAACAGGTCTTTAAGGAAAGGCTATAGAGGTCCAAAAGGAGCCCTAAATGAGAAGGGAGGGAGCAGCAATGGGAAGGCCAAGAGGCACCTACCATATTGAATTTACCCTGGTCCCTGGACCTGCTGCATCGGAAACTAGATCTTAGTTCCTGGGGTTCATCAGATCTAGGTGTGGTACCAGCTCCCACTGACCAAGCTCACAGGGAACACGGCTAACATCCAAATACTAGTTGTTAACAGATTAAAAATACAACTGCCAAGCGGTCTCTGTAATTGCATTGGCCTCAATAGTACATTCCTTCTGCAGGCAAATTATACACCAAGTCGAATTATCACAAAGTTCCTTAGTGAGCTTGAAACCAGCCTGTAATGAGAACTTTACAAAATAATAATGGTAGGTAGGAGCTACCCTTGGGGGTCCACTCTGGGCCAAACACCAAGAGAAAGCACTTTACATGTATTGTATCTTTTAAAAACATTGAAGTTACATCTTTATTTATGACTTCTCACCAGACTGTGAGTATCTTGAGAACCCTGGCTGTATTTGTCCTGTTTGGTATAATATCTCTAGTACCTGGCATAGTGGTTAGCGCAATAAATATTTTGTTGAAGGAAAGAAAGAAAGAAATATGCTCGCAAATGGACATATTAAAAAGAGGAGATGTAGCATATCTTTCTTTATGGATCCCTGGCTCTCCAAATTGGCAACTGCCTCACAAACATCCCAAGGATGAAACTAATTAGCTGTTTGCAGAGAAGCTCGCCTGAGCTTGAGGTCTCGCTTCCAACTTTGGTCCTTAACACGGGTTTTCCTTCATGGCAGCCATTCCTCTTCTGATGAACACGTTCCTTCTCTTTGGTTTTTTACATTTTCGTGTGTGAAAAATCATGCAGAAAATTACAAAAGTTGTATGTATATTATAGTGAATAATCA
Source organism: Ailuropoda melanoleuca (assembly GCF_002007445.2). NCBI lineage: Eukaryota > Metazoa > Chordata > Mammalia > Carnivora > Ursidae > Ailuropoda > Ailuropoda melanoleuca. The sequence goes on along the minus strand of NC_048221.1, from coordinate 61,020,991 downwards.
TGAAGGGGCACATCCAAATACTATCCCTTCTTCAAAGAACAGACCACTTGGTCAGCAAAAATCATGAAGTCCCCAAGTGGCCCTCCCTGATCGATGGTAACCACCATCCCAATAGTGGTGAGAATCTTTTTCTTGCTCTCCTTTGTAGGCGTCCGCCTCGTAATGCATCCCTGGTCATCACACTTGACTCTGCCCTGTTTTGACTTGGATGCAATGGAATAAAATGGCGTAAACTTCTCTGTAACACTTTTGTGTCTCTTTTTGTTTCTCCACACTGTGTGTGTGAAATTGGTCCACGGTGTTCGGTGTAGGTTCGGTTCATTCATTCTTCATTGTTCTATACTATTTCAGATCAGGGACAGATTACATTTCTTTTTCCATCCTACTGGTGGGCTGTTTCTGCCTTTGTGTCTTTGAGGACAATACTGAAATAAACATTTTAAACACCCATTCTGATAGACATGTGTGCCAAACTCTCTGCAAAGGTATACATCTTATAGTGAAGTTGCTGGGTCATAAGGTGTGTGTGTTTTTTACCTAAATATATAATGCCAACCAGTTTCTGTGGTGGTTGTACCAATTTATACCCCTATCAGCAGTGTATGGAGATTCTCTTCCTCCACATGCTCCCCTTTCAGACATTTTAACTTTGGCGCATCAGCTGGGAGTAAAAGAGTGTCCTGTTGTGTTTTTTTAAATTGCTTTTCTCTGACTTCTAATGAGGTTGAGCAACATTTATATATTGATGGCCATGTGCATTTCTTCCTTTGTGCTGGATCAAGTCTTTGCACATTTTTTTCTATCGTCTGTGCTTTTTTTTTTTTAAGGTTTTATTTATGTATTTATTTGACAGAGTGGTAGCACAAGCAGGCGGGCAGCAGGCAGAGGGAGAAGGAGAAGCTAGCTCCCCACCGAGCAAGGAGCTTGACGCAGACTCGATCCTAGGACCCTGGGATCATGACCTGAGCCAAAGGCAGCCGCTTAAATGACGGAGCCACCCAGGCACCCCGTTGTTTGTGCCTTTTTACTGATTGGTATAAATTATTTATATATTCCAGAACAAATTTGTTAGTAAACATGCAAAAGGTTCTCTATGGTAACTTTTCCTTCACTGCTAATGTTTCTGTATCTTGTCTAGAAAAAATTTTAAGATACCATGAAGATATTATTTTTTCCATATTATTTTCTGTAATATTTTCCTCTATTGTTTTCCAAATCTTTGTAGTTTTAACTTTCAGATTTGGGCCCTAAATTTACTTGGAATTGATTTGAGAATGGTGTCACATAGGGGTCTACTGCTTTCCCTATAGGGGTACTTAGTTGTCCCCACCCCAGTTAATGGAAAGAGCGTTCTTCCCCATTCATCTGCAGGGCCCCGTCTCACCCAGTGAGAGTCCGTAACTGTATGAATGTGTGGCATTGTTTCTGGGCTTTCTATTCTATTGGCCAATTTGTCTTGCATAATGATCAATCTATCTATTGATCTATCTTCTCCCTTCCTGCAATATAATGATGTATAAGAAATATATATTTAATTATTCAGATAACCGAAGTATATTTCTCAGATATATCTGGTCTTCGTCCACAGTTCCTGAGAATGCCAGAGCCATAAAAGTGACACGGGTGTCTTGTTACTAAGGCGGCTGTTGACCGTACCCAAGGGAGGAACAGGAGGACCAACCATGTGATGGGGGGCTTGGACCTTTCACCCCCACCCCCAGGCCCTGACCTCAGAGGAGGGGGGGAGGGTCTGGTGGTTGAATCAGCCAATGAACAATGACTTTGATAATCAAGACTCTGGAATGAAGCCTCTGTAAGAACCAAAAATGACTGGGTTCAGAGAGCTGCCTTGTTGGTGAACGTGTGGAGATTGGGGAGAGCGGCGGCCTGAAGAGAGCATGGGTGCTCCCCACCCTCTCCCCATGACTCAACTTATGTATCTCTTCATCAGGCTGCTGATTCAAATCCTTTACCATACCCTTTAATAAACTGGTAAGTGTTTCTCTGAATTCTGTGAGCCGCTCCAGCAAATTAAGGGAACCTAAGGAAGAGATTGTTGGAACCCCCAGTCTAGAGCTGGTGACAGCCTGGGGCTTGCAACCAGCATCCAAAGCGAGGGCTGGGGGGCAGTCTTATAGGACCAAGCCCTCACCTGCGGAACCTGATGCTGTCTCCGGGTGGTTCATGTCAGAACTGAGTTGAAGACTCACCAGTGGAGAATTGTTTGGTGTTGTGTGTGGGGAACCACCCCCAATTTAAAATTAGGTCTGGGTAGGGGCGCCTGGGTGGCTCAGTGGCTTAAGCAAGACTCTTGGTTCCGGCTCAGGTCATGATCTCAGGGTCGTGAGAAGGGGCCCAGTGGTGGGCTCTGCTCTCCGCAGTGAGTCTGTTGAGAGTCTCCCTGTCCCTCCTTCGCTCCCTATCTAGCATGCACACTTTCTCTCCCTCTCCCAAAGAAATAAATAAATCTTAAAAAAAAAAAAAAAAAAACCAAAACCTAAAATTAGGTCTGGGAGCCCAAGAAAAGCTGGTGTCAGTGAAACCCCTCACCCCCAAACTGCCCCATGTGCTAGGGAGCAGTCCTGCACAATGGTTAGGACAGCCTCCGTTCCCGGATTGTCACTTATTGGTTGTGTGTCCTTGGGCGAGTTACATAACCTTTGTATGAAGGAGTCTTCTGTCCTCTCGTCTGGAGCGGAATCGGTCATTTGTGGCTACCCGATGCTTTTTGAGAACTATTTCTACATTTTAGGAATTCCCGTAAGCCCCGCTTTTCCAAAGTGAAAACAAAAACCCACAAAACCTCCCCACCCTCTCCAGTCTCCCTTAGAGCAAAGGTGCAGCTTGAGGTCGGGTATCTACAGTCAGACACGTTGCACAAGACACGAGCGTGGAGTGTGGCTCCTGGGGAAGTGTCCCGTTGCCTCCAGGCCCAGGTCTTGGAGGGCGCCATGCCTACTCCCCCAGTGACCACCTTCTGTGATTATTGTGAGTGAATTGTCTTTAGTTAGATACAAGGAGTGGTGGGGATTAACCCTCAAAGCTATTAGTAATTTCCACTGGACACTTCAATCAGATGATTCCCAAAGAGGCCACCTGCTGCCGACAAGTGGTGAAGGAAGGCCGGGGGCACTCAGCCTGAGGTGAGACAGCACTAAAGGACAGGTGGGGACTCCACGCTGAAGTCCCAGACAGCAAACAGTGACTGCTTCATGTTTTTATTTTATCTTGGCGTTAGGAATAAGGAATAGGGCCAGCGCGTCACCCTGGAGCAAACAGGCTTATCCCCTGTAAATTTCAGAGGCTTTCTCTTTATGAGATGCAATCGACCCGAGGAAAACAAAAGAAAACCGTGTTTGGAAACCACGATATTAAACAAAATCCAAGTAAAGTTAAAAGTCTGGAATATTGGGAATAGGTAGTCATGTGGAAACATTATAAATGTATAATGTCCTTTCCTTTTTAAAAAATAAACTTTTGGGGGCGCCTGGGTGGCTCAGTCATTAAGCATCTGCCTTCAGCGCAGGGCGTGATCCTGGATTCCTGAGATCGAGCCCCACATCAGGCTCCTCCGCTGGGAGCCTGCTTCTTCCTCTCCCACTCCCCCTGCTTGTGTTTCCTCTCTCATTGTCTCTCTTTCTGTCAAATAAATAAATACATAAAATCTTTTAAAAACATAAATAAGATCTTCAGTCTTTAATAGAATGATTTTAAAAAGAAAACACCATATAGAGTTTACTTCGATTCTTTTAATTACTGAACTTTAAAGTCTGTGCTGTAACAAATTCAGAGGAAGGTAAGAAACATTGTGTAAGTAGTTTTTGAGAGAGGAATCTTTGAAATTCTCAATAGAGAAAATTTAAAGTTCAGCTATTTCCAGTTAGCCTTGAGGGACAAAAGCCTGCTTGTTAGGTTTAATAAATACTTTGTAAAAGGTCATCCATTCCCATGGTGAAGACATTTAATCGAGGCAATAGCGTTCGACCAGCAGGAGGTGGGGAATGACATAGAAAAGGGGAAAAAATCAGTTCCTAACTCAGATGCAGGGGTGCAGTGTGACATAGGGGTGCAGTATGATATGGGGTGCACTATGATATAGGGGTGTGGTCTGATGTAGGGGTGCAGTGTGACATAGGGGTGCAGTATGATACGGGGTGCACTATGATATAGGGGTGCAGTCTGATGCAGGGGTGCCGTATGACATTGGGATGCAGTAGGATGTGAGGTGCACTATGATATAGGGGTACGGTCTGATGTAGGGGTGCAGTGTGACATAGGGGTGCAGTATGACATGGGGTGCACTATGATATGGGGTGCGGTCTGATGTAGGGGTGTAGTGCGACATAGGGGTGCAGTATGATATGGGGTGCACTATGATATAGGGGTGCGGTCTGATGTAGGGGTGCAGTGTGACATAGGGGTGCAGTATGATATGGGGTGCACTATGATATAGGGGTGCGGTCTGATGTAGGGGTGCAGTGTGACATAGGGGTGCAGTATGATATGGGGTGCACTATGATATAGGGGTGCGGTCTGATGTAGGGGTGCAGTGTGACATAGGGGTGCAGTATGATATGGGGTGCACTATGATATAGGGGTGCGGTCTGATGTAGGGGTGCAGTGTGACATAGGGGTGCAGTATGATATGGGGTGCACTATGATATAGGGGTGCGGTCTGATGTAGGGGTGCAGTGTGACATAGGGGTGCAGTATGATATGGGGTGCACTATGATATAGGGGTGCGGTCTGATGTAGGGGTGCAGTGTGACATAGGGGTGCAGTATGATATGGGGTGCACTATGATATAGGGGTGCGGTCTGATGTAGGGGTGCAGTGTGACATAGGGGTGCAGTATGATATGGGGTGCACTATGATATAGGGGTGCGGTCTGATGTAGGGGTGCAGTGTGACATAGGGGTGCAGTATGATATGGGGTGCACTATGATATAGGGGTGCGGTCTGATGTAGGGGTGCAGTGTGACATAGGGGTGCAGTATGATATGGGGTGCACTATGATATAGGGGTGCGGTCTGATGTAGGGGTGCAGTGTGACATAGGGGTGCAGTATGATATGGGGTGCACTATGATATAGGGGTGCGGTCTGATGTAGGGGTGCAGTGTGACATAGGGGTGCAGTATGATATGGGGTGCACTATGATATAGGGGTGCAGTCTGATGTAGGGGTGCAGTGTGACATAGGGGTGCAGTATGATATGGGGTGCACTATGATATAGGGGTGTGGTCTGATGCAGGGGTGCCATATGACATAGGGGTGCAGTATGACAGGGGTGCAGTATAATATAGGGGGCCAGCATGACAAAAGAGGGCAGTAAAATCCCAATGTGAGAATAAGTTTAATACTAAGTAGTTCAATAAGTATAGACAAAGTCACTACAACAGATTTTCCTGGAAAAGAAATCAGGAAATTGGTATTAGTCTGATAACCATGTTGAACAGAACTGTTTTTCCAGGAAGATTGGGTCAAAGATGTTTGTTATTTACTTTAATCATGAACCATCACATAAAAGAATGACTTTAAAATTCTATAAAGCAGGGGCGCCTGGGTGGCTCAGTCGGTTAAGCATCTGCCTTCAGCTGAGGTCAGGCTCCGTGTGGTGAGGATTCAATCTTATTCCGGAAAAAGGAAAAGAACATTTGTAACAGCCAAGGTGTGCTTACCATGGCCTCCATGTTCATATTTTTGATTATGTGATTTCTTTGTCTCTTTGAACAGCACAACAGAATCCTAGAATCCTAGGGTTTTGATGTTTGTATGAACTTGACTTTGCACATGGTCTGACTCACCCTCCCATCCAAAGCCAGAATTCCCCCTCGGCATCTCAGATGAATAACCATGTTCTTTACTTTATGAAGCAGGGCATTTCATTTTTGTCTTCTCTTTTTAAACAGTTCTATTTTTTTTTGAAGAAAGTGTTTCCTTAGATTAAAAAAAAATCTCTCCAATCTGAACCAGTAATGCCTCCTAGAAATGAATATTTCAAATCAAATCCCTCTTCCACATGAAACCCTATCAATTATATTATACTGGACATGTTATCAATTTTTCCTCATCCCTGCATCTTTTTCTTTGGAGAATCACCTCTCCTCTGTTCCTTGTAGGTAGTTTGGGGGCTCCTTGCTCCCTACTCCTGGGTTTGCACAAGCACCAGCCAAGCTAATAAGATTCTATCACCACCCTGACCACAGTGACTAGTCTAATAAGTGAAGGACACTCTGACTGGGCTTCTCAGTGTTCTCCTGGGAAATCTGCTAGAGCAATCTGGAAATCTGTTTCCCACTGTCTGGAGTCTGGAGTCAGTGACGGTCTTCTTTTCTACCATCCGGAATGTGCTGGATTTGTTGTTTCTGCTAGAGAAGCACGAAGACAGCCTGGGAGTGCACCCTGCTCAATTCCTTCCATGGGCTCATGGCCTCACCTACACTCCAGCCAGTAGCAAAGTCCTGCCACCATGAGCAGACTGCTCAGTGCTCCCCGCCTTACCTGCCCAGCGCAAGCAGCTCAGGATTTCCCATCCACGTGCCTCCAGTTCTTCTCTCACTCTTCGCTGCTAGTCACTTCCTGACCCATGAACATAGACCAGCGGGCCAATGTGACAGTGTGTTTTTCCTGCTTGGCTGTATCGTGTCCATCAACGTGAGCTGTGGTATCATTGCTTCTGGTTGCCAATCCATCAGGCTGGGCTTTTGTCCTGTGCCCTTCTGGCCATGGCAGTTTCTGAAATGGGGCACCCTCAGATGCATTGTCCTTTGTGAGGGGGATATTGTCTCCTTGGGGTAGACCAAATAATACTCCCTTCTCTATATTTAGTGTGTATCATTTCAACTGGAAGAAGAAACTTATCAGCCTTCATCCTAACCACAGACTGAGGGTGGAGTGTGGAGTACCTAGTCCAATAATTTAATTGGGCCCCACAAATAAGGATTTGGAAGCTTCTGCTGAGTCTTCGTTTGGCTATGGATTGGCTGTTTAGAAATTTATACTCAGCTATGATTCCCTTTCTTATTTGCAATACCCGCAACGTATATGAAAATGTACCAAGGAGGGGCGCCTGGTGGCGCAGTCGTTAAGCGTCTGCCTTCAGCTCAGGGCGTGATCCCAGCGTTCTGGGATCGAGTCCCACATCAGGCTCCTCTGCTAGGAGCCTGCTTCTTCCTCTTCCACTCCCCCTGCTTGTGTTCTCTCTCTCACTGGCTGTCTCTCTCTCTGTCAAATAAATAAATAAAATCTTTAAAAAAAAAAAAGAAAATGTACCAAGGAAAAAGAAAGATAACCACCTGCGATTCGCAAAATAACGTGAGATCTTGTGAAGCGTTAACATCATTGTGATCCAGGTGGCCTCGGATAATATGGCACCATTAGACTGTGCTGCTTAGATTGTGCTCACTCTGAGAAACGGATCCTGCCCATTGGGAAGTGCATGTGTGCGTGTGCACGTGTATGTGTGTGCATGTCTGTGCGTGCGGGTGTGTGTGTGCGTGTGTGTGAGTGTGCATTTCTGTGTGTGGGGGTGTGTGTGTGCGTGTGTGTGAGTGTGAGGGTGCGTGCACGTCTCTGTGTGTGCATGTGCGTGTGTGTGCATGTCTGTGTGTGTGTGTGTGTGTGCGTGTGTGTGAGTGTGCGTGCACGTCTCTCTGTGTGTGCATGTGCGTGTGTGTGCATGTCTGTGTGTGCGTGTGTGTGCGTGCGTGTGTGTGCATGTCTGTGTGTGGGGGTGTGTGTGCGTGTGTGTGAGTGTGTGTGCATGTCTCTGTGTGCATGTGCATGTGTGCATGTCTGTGTGTGCGTGTGTGTGTGCGTGTGTGTGAGTGTGCATGCACGTCTCTCTGTGTGTGCATGTCTGTGTGTGCATGTGCATGTGTGTGCATGTCTGTGTGTGCGTGTGTGCATGTCTGTGTGTGCGTGTGTGTGCGTGTGTGTGTGCATGTCTGTGTGTGGGTGTGTGTGTGAGTGTGTGTGCATGTCTCTCTGTGTGCATGTGCATGTGTGCATGTCTGTGTGTGCGTGTGTGTGTGCGTGTGTGTGAGTGTGCATGCATGTCTCTCTGTGTGTGCATGTACGTGTGTGTGCATGTCTGTGCGTGCGTGTGTGTGTGTGCATGTCTCTCTGTGTGTGCATGCGCACGTGTGTGTGCATGTCTCTCTGTGTGTGCATGTGCGTGTGTGTGCATGTCTGTGCGTGTGGGTGTGTGAGTGTGCATGCATGTCTCTGTGTGTGCATGTGCATGTGTGCATGTCTGTGCGTGCGTGTGTGTGTGAGCGTGTGTGTGTGAAGGTAGCCATTCCCCCTTAGGTGGAAGAATGAAGTTATGAAGTCTCAGAACTACAAGTCAGCATGGCTGGGATCTAGAGGGCACCTCGAAGGACTCCGGTCAACAAGGGTCATTCTCCCTCTTTTGTAGCTAAGGTGTATTATTTCAGACAGAATGACTCAGACCTGGGGGGCACGTACTCATGGGGAGAGGGGTGCCCAGGGTTGGAGATGTGGTTTCCGAGGCAGTGGGTGGGGATTGTAGAGGGCAGGCCCCTCCAGGGGACAACACAGGGCTGAGCACTGTTGAAAGTCGAAGGCAGGGATGTACGGTCAAACTATTAATAGTTTTACGGCGTGGCCACGGACCAATCAGAAGGGATGCTTCCAGGTCCACGACTGGCCATGATTTAAATGGTCTTTTCTCTACTTTTCTCCCTTGTGTTACCAACACCTACTCTACTCTTCTTCTCTTTTCAACCTACCCTCGGAAATGCTAAAGCCATAAATCAGAATTATTTGATCTTCAGGATCGAATACCCAATTATGGGAAGGAGGAGGACGTTGAATGTCTGAATTTTGTACTTTATTGAACTTTGACTTCTCTGCAATATTGTGGAATCGAGAATTAGATTACGCATGTAAAACCCTGTCGCAGTGGTTAGTATATGTGGCAGTCACCACAACCACTACTACAAGTGGAGATTATTGATCTGGGGATTTAAGTGTGAGAAGCATCCAAATAAATAATTTATCCCAAGTAACTTTAAACATGGTCCTCTCCTGAAAAGGACACTTTCTGTAGTGTCGGGTGCTTGTCGAGTGTGTGACCTGGCCATGACTGCCAGGGGCGGGCAGGGACCCAATCTACCAGTTTATGCCATGCGGACAGGACCGCCTTGGTGTTGATAAATACACACACACCAGTTGTCCGAGGCTGCTGGACACTGCTAAGCATGTCACGCATTTCCTGGAGCAGGTTCAAGTCCCAAGAGGCGGACCCAGTTCAGGTGTTCAGGGCCCGAGAAGTGTGGAAGGAAACTCAGAGCATGAACACATGGAGGACGCTGGTGGATTTTTCCAGACAGCTGTGGGAGCTTTGCCTCCTTTAGGTTCTGCGGAGCTTACAGTGACAAACCTTGCTGGTGCCTGGCTCTCCCACCCTCTGCCCACCGACCAGCAAGGACTTCCCAGGGATCAAAACTTTCAGATAGGCCTGTTTTCAAATTCTCATTGTTATGCTCAAATTGATAAACAGGAAGCAGTCATTGTATTGGTCGTGAAAAATTTAGGGCTTTATGAATTTACCATTTTCAGAAGGCACCTGATAAGGAGGAGATGTTGACTAGAGCCCAGAGGCAGCGGGCAAGTCCACAGGGGGACTGTCTGGGGTGTTATAGGCCACGTGTTTGTGTCTCACCAACATTCATGCAGAAGGTCTACCACTAAGGAGATGGGGCTTGGAGGTTGGGCCTGGGGGAGGTTATTAGGGTTAGTGAGGTCCGAAGGGTGAAGCCGCCATGCTGGGATTCATCTCCTTAGAAGAAGAGGAAGAGACTAGAGCCTTCTTTTTGGCCATGGGAGGCCACAGCAAAACGGCGAGTGGCTGTAAGTCCGGGGAGCAGGCTCTCACCAGTCACTGGATCTGCCGGCTCCTGAGCTTGGACCTCCAGCCTCCAGACCTCGGGAAGTGAATGCCTGTCATGTCAGCTCCCCAGCCTGTGGCATTTGGTTATAGAAGCCGGGCTGACTAAGGCATTTGAGGTGTAGGGACCTGGAGAAGAGAATGTGTTCAGTGTGACTGAAATGTAGCAGAGCCCCATGTTACCGGGAGGCACACACAGGGAACAGCAGTGGGAAGTCGGGGGGGGGGGGCAAGATGGTGGAAATGGTGCAAGACGGGTCACTGTGAGAACTCAGACTTTAGCTCTAAAGTGAGATGAACAGCTGTTGGAAGTTTGAGTCAAGGACCATGATGCAAATTACGCAAATTAAGTTTTTAAAAGATCACATTTGTTGGTATTTTGAGAAGTGGACAGGAAGAACCAGGTATGAAGCAATTATGATAAACTAAGGCAAAGTGGCTAGGGAGAGGTGATGCTAGGAGTTGGGAGAAGTAGTTGAATTCTGGGTAATTTTGAGAGAGTGTAGGTAGAATTTGCTAATGATGTGGCAAGGACTCAAGGTCCAAGGATACTGCTCTCTACCCACCAGGATGGAGAGCATTCTAGAAGAAGCAGGGTTTTGCCTATGTAAAATTTGAGGTTCTTTTGAGATGATTTCCAGAAGGCATTGTGTGGGAGATTGGAGATGCATGTCAAGAGGGAGGGGTCCATGATAAAGACATTCATTAAGGGCGTCCATCATTATCAATAGAGAGATGGGGTTTAGAGACACAAGACTGAAGATATCACTTGGGAGAAAGTGTGACTAGGAAAGAGCAGCCAACCAGTGACCACTCTCTGGGGCCTGGGCACATTCGGGGAGTTGAGGATGAACTGATGAAACAAATGGAGAAAGAGCTCTCATTAAGTAACAAGGCGAATTAAGAAAGGAAATGGTTTCTGAAGAGAAGGCATTCCAAGAAGGAGGAAGGGATCAACCATGCCCCAGGCTGCAGGAGGCACAGAAAATAAGGGCTGAGACCCAGGAATGTGAAGGTGACCTTCACTGAAACCAGTGTTGGCCAGTGAATTACAAAGAAAATGGGAGGCAAGGGGGCAGAGGTGATGGTAGGGGGAACTCCTTGAGAAGTTTATCTATAAATAGGACCTAAGAAATGGAGCAGAGGTTGGAGGAAGATGTGAGGTTAACAAAGCTTTCTGCTTCCCTCTGTCCCTCCGTCCTTCTTTCCCTTCCTCCCTCCCTTTCTTTCTTTCTCCCTGCTTCCTTTCTTCCTTCCCTCCCTCTCTCTTTCCTTACCTTTTTCTCCTTCCTTCCTTCCTTCCTTCCTTCCTTCCTTCCTTCCTTCCTTCCTTCCTTCCTTCCCTCTATGCCTCCTTCTCTGTTTCTCTGTCTGTCTCTCTTACAGGATGAGAGAAATAAGTACTTGTTTGTTGCCCGTTGGGAGTGATACAGAGGAGGAGAAAACCAGCAATGCAGAGGAGAGTGGGGGAGAGGATCGCTGGAATCCTGTCCTTGAGAAGGTGGAAAGAGATGGAGTGTAGGTGAAGGATTTGGCCTTGGTTAGGAGAATGACAGTTCATGCACAGTAACAGGGGGAAGGCCGAGTTTGGGCAGACACAGGTAGGTAAGTGGATGCAGATATCCTCTTTTGATTGATTTTTTTTTCAGTAGTTCCACTACTGGGTATTTACCTAAAGAATATGAAAACACTAATTTGAACAGATATGTGCAGCCCTATGTCCATTGCAGCATTATGTACAGAGCCAAGATATGGAAGCAACCCAAGTGTCCATCGAGAGATGAATGGATAAGGAAGATGGGATTATATATATCAGGGGTATATTATAAAGCCATAAGAAAGAATGAGATCTTGTCATTTGTAACAACATGGATAAACCTAGAGGGTATTACACTAAGTGAAATAAGTCAGACAGAGAAAGACAAATACCATACGATTTCACTTATAGGTGGAATCTCAAAACCAAAACAAACAAACAAACAAAAAACAGACTCTTAAATACAGGGCACAAACTGGTAGTTGTCAAAGGGAGGGGGTGGGGGGGTGGAAAAATAGAGGAAGGGGATTAAGAGGTACAAACTTCCAGTTATAAAATACATAAGTCACAGAGATGAAAGGTACAGCACACGGAATACGGTCAATGTTGTAATAACGTTGTATGGTGACAGATGTTGGCCGTGCTTCCAGTGGTGAGCACAGTCACGTATAGACTTGTCCAGTCAGGATTTGTACACCTGAAACTAGGATAACATTGGATGTCAATCATATTTCAATAAAAAAGGTAAGAAAATGAGGTTATGTGCTGAGATTGAGGTTGGGGGCAGAGGGCTGTAAGTTTGAGGAGAGAGGGAGGATGTAGGAGGACCAGCAGAAGCATGGAGGTGTGTGGAGGGGATGGTTACAGTGGTGGGCTCTGGGGTCCAAGCTGGTTGGGGAAGGAAGCAGGAGGAGGAGAAAGAGGGGAGGGACTGCGGGCAGATCTGGCAGCAGGGGTTGTGGGTCCCGTGGGGATCAGAGAAGCATCGGCGTGCAGACGTGTGACTAGGGAATAAGAGGTGGGTTTCGGGGAGCGGGCTGCCGGGAATAGAGGTGATGAGATCGCACAGGTCTGATCATGACGAGGCCTGTGATGTGACTGATTTGGGGTACGCAGCAGGCTCCTGGAACTGAGGTGCGGGAGCCCGAGCGGCCAGGGTACTGGAGGGATCATCTGGCAGAATCGAAGACGTTTCGAATGTAGCAGAAATGCTGGGACTGACCAGGAGCCAGGAGCTAAAATCTTTATGGAACGAGGCAGGGCGACCTGAGCGGGTACCTCTAGCCATTCGGGTCAGGTGCCAGAGTCTATGGCATGGGTGGCAAAGCTTCTTCTTGGTGGGTGGGGGCTTGTGGCGGCACAGAAAGGAGCACAAGGATTTGAAAGTGACAGCAAGGAGCAAATAGGACTGTTGTCGCTTCCCTGTAAGCCCGGAGGTAGGACAGGTGTGAGAACGAGAGCAGCCACTCCTTAAGCGGGCAGAGGACAAGTGCAGAGCAGAGCTCTTCAGAGGGGCACGAGATTCACTTCGGTTCAGGCAAGAAGGAGAGGCAACGTTCTCAGCAGATATTTCTGCACGAAATGATCAATACATAGGTCATGGATATTTTCAAGTAGATTCATAGGACATATTTATATTAAATAAATATTCAAGGCTCATCTATTTCTTACATACCTTACCATCATATTTTTATATTTTACACTTTATTAAAATATTTTTACCGTCATTGTTCTCTTTTGGAATTAAGACATTCAAGCTCTGGAACTGTTATGGTCTGGTAAATAGCAGTGCAGTAATTATAACTATTATATCCTCATGTTGACCATTCGGTTTTGCTCCGATATCAAAGCCAAATGCCATTGTTCCATGTTTCTATTTAGTTTTATTGTTCCGAGCAGGTGTAAAATACAGGCGGCGTTGCTGCCCCCTGCTGCTTCTGCCAGAAAACTGCACCCACATCTTGGAGTAAAAAGTACTTTGCAGCGCACCTTCTGGGTGTAGGCTAGAGGCCGTCTTCCTAACTTGCTGCAACTCAGTGAAACAATTGGAAGACGAATGAGACAGCGTGTTACTGTAGCTGATAAAAGTAATTATTAATTGACAAGTCTAAGGAAATGAATATTTCCCTCCAAAATCCACCTTCTCATTTACACCCATAAGTGTGGGCATAAAAATAAACACACAAATGTTTTCAGTTTTAAGGTGGTTGAAATTGAAATTGATCATGCAGATATTTAAGAACTTTCTACCTTCAGGACTTAAAATGAATATGCGAATAACCCTTAAGCTTTATCAACAAATACATCAGTGGTTCTCAAAGTGTGCCTCTAGACCAGCAGCAACAGCCTCCCCTGGGAGCTTTTTACAAACGCAAATTCTCAAGCCCCTGACCTACTGGGTCAGACCCCTCTCAAGTGGGGCCTACCAGTCTGAGTCTCAGCCAGGCCTCCAGGTGATTCTGATGGGTCTGTGTGGGAGCAGCTTTTGGGAGTCTTGAGGCTGCAAGGGTGGCTCACAGAACTGACATGACCTGGGAGTGTGTGAGACCCGGAGACCCTGGAGCTCCCCCCACATCTCCTGTAGCAGAATTTGCATGTTAGCAGGGGCTTCAGCTCTTTCAAGTTTGAGAATCACATTTAAGAGGACGTAGATGTCAAATATTGTCTACCAAACAGCCATCCTTGTCCTTCTTCTCTGCCAATGAGATCCCAATTTTATAATTGGCATGGAAAATGGGGGTGTCTGGCACTTTTAGAGAAGAGAAGAAAGGAAATTATGTTCATTGCAAAATTTCTCTACAAATGGCAGGTACTAGCTTCTCCAGGTAAAAGGAATGATATCAGCGTGGGCAAACATAACTTATAGCTCCCTCCCAGCATTCCCGGAAGGAGGGTATGAGCTTGTTTGTTCCCTAATGGGACCTGGGATGGGACCTGCAATGAGTCAGAGACACGGCTGCTGCTCGCCCTTAAAATCTCTAGCTGGAACAGTCTGCTGTTTCTGGAAGATTGAGATTTAATCTAGGCTTGCTCTCTGGAGAGTTACTTAACTGTTGGCCTTAATGAAGTTCACACGACCTGCCCACTTACTTCACACAGACGCTGGGAGCCTGAGGTAGCATGATCTGTGCAAGGCACGTTTGGGGACTGCTGGTGTGCTGTGAATGTTTGTGTCTCTCCCCCCTGCTCATATGTTGAAATCCTAACCCCCAAAGGTGGTGGTATTTGGAGGTGGGGCCTTTGGGTACTTACGTCCTTATGAATGGGATTAGTGCCCTTAGACAGAGACCCAGACAGCTTCCTAGGGGTTCCACCATATGAGAACACAGGGAGAAGTCCCTGAGCTGATGGGGGGCCCTCACCCGACCATGCAGGTACCCTGACCTTGAACTTCCATCTCCTGGAACAGAGCAACAAATGTCTGTGTATTTGCCACTCAGTCTGTTATTCTGTTAGAGCAACCCGAAAGGACTAAGACAGCTGCAAAGGACACATTAAAGAAAAAGAATGATAATAACTGTTCAAGTTTTTGCATTGACTTTTTAAAAATGCCATTTTGAAAAATTTACACCAATTAACTTTCTAAAAGAGAAAGCAACTGTCAGTGGAGTTTATCAATTAGTGGCTCTGAAATGCTAAGTCTTTACTTATTTGAACTCAGTTCTCCTTGGTTTGTTATTCTCTTACTATTCCTTCAGGAAAAGGAAGTCTATTTGGGTCGTCAGTTATATATGAGCTGCATATATCTTTTATTTCTTGGTAGTTATCCAGCCCTACTAGGAAAAAAAAAGTAGAACAACAGTTTCTAGCCAGAAATATTACTTTAATTCAATGCAACAAGATGGATTGTGTTTCTTCTACATGGTGGGGCCCCGGGGGTAGAAAGATGAATCAGATAGGATAGGCTCCCTCCAGAAGTTTGTAGCCTGCTGGGGGAGTGGTCATAGATGTTTAGCAATCACAATATCTTAGATATAAAGAAAACCAACCCCGTTAGAGCCTTTGTCTTCATCCCCTCAGTGTCACCCACCTCGGCCTCCCCTTCTAAAGAGAACTCCAGGAAGATGGTAGGTTTTGAATCTCCCAGATAGACGTAAAAGTGAGCAAGGGTCTGGGATAGCACAGCCAAAGTCAGGCGGACAACATCTCAGAACTAGGGGCAAGGAATCCCCCCACACTGCACAAACGGCATTAGGATCAAAGCACCTGCAGCCCAGAACCAAATGAGAAGGCACTGCACTGGGAGCAGGGCCCTGAGGCAGGACCCGGGGGAGGGCGGGGGCTGAGCAAAGACTAGCCAAAACTCGGGGGAGGGGGGTGCGTGTGAGGAGTCTCTGATGTGAGAGGTCTTCAAACCAACACACTAAACTTTCTTTCAAAGCAGAGATCCTCATGGAGGAAGGAAAAACTTCAAGTAGAATCCAGTCAGAGGGGGACGAGGGTGAGAAGAACAAAGGGAAGGGAAGGTTGAGATAGACGTAGGGGAGGGAAGCTGAGGAGGCCGATCTGAGAAACCCCGAGGCCATTTTTCATAACTTTGCAAATGATGCTAGAAAAGCTCTTGGCTCACTCCGCCTGCCAAAATGCACAGGGAAACTCTTTACAAAATAAAAATTAAAATAAAGCAACAAAAAAGAATCATGATTGAACTCCTCCAAAATTATGAAAAGAAAATCAAGAATGCAGGGCCCCCCAAACCTGCTCTTCTGGAGCCGCACCCTCAAATGTTTAGGGATGAGCTGCTATGATGTGGGTTTGCTGCGGGAGAAGCTGGAGACAGCAGGTGTAAGCCACACTTTTCCTTGTGAATGCTGGATGATTCCCTCTTCCTCTCGTTTGTGGGCACTGTGATGACGGGCTCACCCTTCAGCTCTCTTTCTCCTTACTTGACAGAAACTGAGCAATTTTATGCACACTTATGCCCTCATGTTCTGCTCACACGCACACGGCTACCAGATCTTCACTTCCGGCCGTGATGTTGCTCCTGAATTCCAGGGTGTGTGGTCACTCACAAGCCCCTCAGGCACTCGAAGGTCAAGGTGTCAGTTGGCTAAATACATTGTCTTCTCTTCAAACCAGTCACCTCTCCTCTCTCCTCCATTTGCATGGAGCACCTCAACATTTACCTCTTGCTCAAGCCTGGAGCCTGAGAGTTATCCTGGATTCGATTCTTTCCAAATCGACAAACCTACATATTTTTCAGTCCTACTCATTCTGCTTCATAAAGACTTCCTGTATCTCCCTCCTTCTTCCCACTTCTCCTTTGAACTCTGCGACGGTCTTTTTTTTAAATGATTTTTTCTTATATTATGTTAGTCACCATACAGTACATCCCCGGTTTCCCATGTAAAGTTCGATGATTTATTAGTTGCGTATAACACCCAGTGCACCATGCAATAGGTGCCCTCCTTACTACCCATCACCGGTCTATCCCATTCCCCCACCCCCCTCCCCTCTGAGGCCCCCAGTTTGTTTCTCATAGTCCATAGTCTCTCATGTTTCATTCCCCCTTCTGTTTACCCCCCCTTTCTTTAACCCTTTCTTCCCCTACCGATCATCCAAGTTCTTATGTTCCATAGATGAGAGAAATCATATGATAATTGTCTTTCTCTGCTTGACTTATTTCACTTAGCATTATCTCCTCCAGTGCCATCCAAGCGACGGTCTTTCTATCCAGCATCTGGCCTCTAGTTGTACTCCTGGGTGCTCAGCTCCTACGGGACACCTTTCGGAGGTGTTTCCAAGACATCCGGGACCGATTTTCCTCGTTGTCTGCCACCTGCTTAGCCTCTTCTCCCGCACTCCTGTGCCTCTTCCTGCTTCAGCAGGATGGAGGTGCTTGAACTTCTCAGTGTCATTGCTTTCATTCCTAACTGCCCCTGCACATCCCCCAACCCACCCTCCTTTCTGGAACATCTCCCCTCTTGGGCAGCAAAAGCCGTGACTTCGTCTTTGTTTCCTTAGTACTCAGCATCTGTGATGCTTGGTAAATATTTTTACGTATTTTTGAAAAAATCAATAAGCTCATATTCATATTCCTAAAATATCACTGCCCTACAGATTCGTTAGCAACTACTGTAAAAGTACGATTCTTACATTTGAGACTCAAATTGGGAAACATGATTCAAATAAAAACCCGTTGCCCATTAAGCTCCATCACTTTCTTAGATGTCTGTGTCATTTGGAAATGAGGACAAGGCAGAAGTTATAGATCAGACACACTGTGGGAAGCTCTTTAATTTTCCTGTGAAAGTATCTATCAGTTGAGAAGCTGAAATAGTGTAGCACTTTTTCTTATGGGCGATGCATGAGAAACTGGTATAATTGGCTGAAGATTTATGGCAAATCGTACGAACGACGTGACAATAAATATAGCAAAGTGGATACGTTTTTGAGGCAGCAGCTGTTGTGAAACAAATAAAAATGAGATTGATATTTTTCATCTCGAGCTGATTATGTTGTAAACTCTGTTTAGCGATCATCTATTATCAGAGGCTCCGAAGGCAAACAGAGAAATGTGTCTTCCACTTTCAAAGGCTGTTGAAACTGACTCAAATTGGACCAGGAGACAAAATTTGTCGGATTACACACACTGTTTGCAAATGCAGACATTTAAATAGCGTTTGGCTTAACAGGGAAAAAGTGAAGGGGCAGGTTTGAATTCAGACTAAATAAGGAATGCGAAAGTATCTGTACAAACCACAAACTAAGTTGTCAATATGTATTTTTATTATGCACATAAGCATAACCCGCAGGAGATCTAGCTAGCTTGAATTTGTAAAAACTCCCTACAGCATGTGGGATGAGAAAGAAACAAAAGGCCAAGACTCACACTGCCCCTTGTTGGCACAGCCTGCGGGTCATCTCTCACGGCGTGTAGAAGTCACAGCCCTCTCCGGATGGGCACTGCTGGCCGGCCTCAGGGCTGGCTGGCAGAAAGGACTTTCCCACTTTTCATCTTGAGGCTTGCTAAACGTGGTGACCCAGGGCAAAACTGTTGCTAGAGATACTTTCTGACAAAAGAGCAAAGTGGCAATTACGTAAATAAATCCAACCCGTTATCACTGAAACAGAACAGCTCTGTTCTAAAGGAAAGAGCAACTCTAAATGTAGCCAAACCAATAAATGGCTTTTAATACCATGACCCAGCCAGTCCAGAGTGGCACTGGCCATCGCTACCATCATCTTGTCCGTTCATAACTGGCAGGATAATAGCATGCAGGTGATTTCTTGTTTGGGTGCATAGTGGACGCTGTGGTGCTCATAGCCCCTTGGAGGTGGCCTTTCAGGTACATTCTAGAGGCTTCATGCCTGCAAGCACCTAGGTCCCCCACCAAGGACTTTATCTGGCATGCTTTGCTTGCTCAGAATCTGCCAGAAGTGCTGAGGAGTTGACACCAGGAACAGTCATCAACCGACAGCTAACAGGACCAGGAGAATAAAACTCCTGTTTCCTTGCCCCAAAGGGGGGACAACTCTGAGGCCCGCTCTACATCACGTACCAGAGCACTCAGGGGGATGCCCGTGATGAGGGAACAAAAGGCAAGCTGAGGACAAAGCAGAAACTGACACCCCACAATGCCTCCCTGCCATGGGATGTATGTGACATTCCTCAGGCACTCCTGGCTGCCCTAAAAGAAAAAGAAACAGTTAACCTATAGAGACCATAATCCTGCAAGACTTGAGTCTCCCTCAGTTTACAAATGTCTTAGCAGTTCATAAGAACAAAGGTATCAGTAACCAAGCTTCCAGAAGGGAATGTATGTAGACACAATTAAATTCCCTTACTACCTACAGCCCATTAGCAAGTCCTTGAAACAGGCAGAGTGACATTCCTCTAGGGACTCAACTGCCTGGATGTTGATGTTAATACTTTTCTAAAGGCAAAAGGCAGTCCTAGCCTGACACCGACCCCCCAACCAGGATCCTGTAAGTCTACTTTAATGTATAAAAATTCCTTCAGAAACTTCCTTTACCTCTAACCCCCCCCAAGATAAGTGTTGGCAATCACCCCCCATGATGATATGGCCCACTGCCATACATCTGAAGGGCCTCATGACTAAGTTTTTGTTAGACGGTAATAAATGACCTTTTCCCACCAATAGCTAGCCCCCTCTAGGTCCTGGAAAACTTGCTTCCAAAATTCCTTAGAGACTTACGCTATCCCTAACCCCCCCCAACTTGAGGGTATATAATGGCCACTCCTCATGACCCCGGTGCAGCTCTTTCTGCCCATGGGTCCTGTCCCCGTGCTTTAATAAACCACCATTTTGCACCAAAGATGTCTGAAGAATTCCTTCTTGGTCGTTGGCTCTGGACTCCACCCCCCTGAACCTCACCTAAATTCCAAAACCCATCACTCGCAGATGGAGCCGCTTAACACACTTGCTATACAGGCTTCCTTCAAATGGACTTCATCGTAAGACTTATTTAAAGATTTTCACATATAAATTCAAAGATCAGAAAAACACTTTGTCCAACGTTGTGTATATTTTTTCCCTGAAAATAGTTTCTGCAATATTAAGTTTAATTACTTCCACACAGGATTTGTTTATTTATTTATTTAAGATTTCATTTACTTATTTGACAGAGAAAGAGAGAGAGCACAAGCAAGGGGAGTGGCAGGCAGAGGGAGAAGCAGGCTCCAGCCTGAGCAAGGAGTTCCATGCCAGGCTTGATCCCAGGACCCTGGGATCATGACCTGAGCTGAAAGCAGACGCTTAACTGACTGAGCCACCCAGGTGTCCTTATACAGGTTATATTTAAACCTAAATAGAACCCCTAATCTGAGTGCCCAGTTTTCCCTCCAAATAACTAGTTTTACTAGGAGCCCTTTAACTCAAATTTGTGGCCCAAGTGGTCTTCTCAGCTGCTGCAATATCCTATTACTCCATATCATCCTAAGGGCTTGCCCCCCATCCCACCCTACATTCTCCCCCAACACCAGCCTCCCCATCCCTGCTGCTCCTGTGGATTCCAGCCTCCTGAGTAATCCTCACTTAGAGCCCAGGAAGAAAGCTGGGTGAGGATCCCCTCCCCCCATCCTCCTGTGGGATCTCTTCGCACAGGTGATAGGAGGGAAGGAAGAGAAACCACATGGAACAGAGGGTCCCCACTGAGTCCTGAGTTTGTGGCTAAACCTGTCTGTCCTGAATCCTGTCAAAACTTCTCTCCAGGGAGGAAATATTTTGGATATTCATCTGATTTCCACAGGGAGCAGCTCAGACATCGTTTTCATTACCAAGGCCCTTCAGATCTCTGTGCTGATTTATGGAGAAAAAACCGCTGGGATAATTTCTTATCTGTTTTGCATCTTTATCGCTGCTTAAACCCAAATCCTTGAGCCTGTTAAACATGTCCTATTCCTTTGCAGATGCTTCATTTCCACAACCTTCAGCAAAAGCTGCTTCCAAGCAGTTCTTTTCCATCTGTCGCATTCTTTCACGTGTGTGTTTTCTGGAGTCCTAGCAGCTTTTCTTCAATTACCTTCTGCAGAGCAGTGTGGTCCTGTCCCCGGGGAGTGGCCGCACTCCTGTCGGCAGCCAGCACCAGAGCGCACCTTCTGTTCCTCCCTATTCCCTAAGGAGATGAGAACTCAAGTGCATATTTGCTGGCAAGAGGGGAATGGTGGGATTTCCTTTGTAGCCACTCCTTTCTATCACCCCTCCCCACCCCCCTTGCATTTGTGCAGTAATTTTATCCAGAGCTCCTTCCCTGTACTTTGCAGCATCTGTATGAGAGAGATGGAGAGGGAAGAGTCAGAGAGAGTTTCTTTAACCATTTCGTTTTGTTCCATAGCTATTATGATTCACATAAATCTAACGTCTTCCAGACAACCGTGTGTTTCTCAAATCTCTAGTCTACATTGCTTCTGAGCAGATTCATTTATCTTTTTCTATTTTCACCACCTGACTTCTGGCCTTCCTATCTTTATCTCGTACCATCGCTTTCTGTCCCGTTTACTGTTTAAGTGTCTTTTTAATGCTGTCCCGGAGGTGCGGTGTGGAGGAAGAGCTTTGAGCGCTGGGCTCTGCAGGTATAGGGAGGGTCGGCCTCTAAGGCGGGTTCCCTGCCTCCCCTGTGGTGCCCCGGTGACTCTCAGTGCCTGCAAAGAAGCACAGAGAAAGGAGACCACCCTGAGCCTCAGGCTTACACCCAGGTCTTGTTCCATGGTGCCCCTCTTGGACACCACCCTATGTTTTTACTCATGCTTGGCGTTTCAATCTCTGTTCGGGCCATGCCGTGCCAATCTGCAGTTAAGACTTGGTAGCACTCAGTAAACAACTGGCATATTTCTGGCCCATTTGGTCAGTACCAATCTCACAACCAAACACACCACAACTCCCTCTCCCACCTTAAAAACACATTTTGCTACCTCAATGAACCAGATGTAGGTCAGATCTCTCCCCTGGGCATTACTTCAGTTGACGTGAATTCCCTAACCTGTCACTGGGTTTGAACACATTTCTGCACAGGGGAAGTCCTTCTAGTTGCCTAACCGGCTTCAATTTTACTCTGAATGGAGTTTTCCTGGGCTTTTGTCCCAGACGGAGAAAATGGGTGAGACACTGCCCTCTAGAGGCAAGTTGGGGTTAAGCGACCGGATGCTGTGGGCCAGGTTTGAGTTTTTATTTCTTCTTTTATTTTAGAAAAGCTTTTTCTTCTTACTCATTATGGGTCTCATAATCTTGTATCTGGTTAACTGGTGGGAAAAGTTAAATGGAGGAGAAGACCTCTGTCCCCAGCTCTCGGGTTGGATGATATTAATTCCCATACTTTCCCAAACTGGTCCCATGTGTGCCATTCACCAACGCCCGAAGCTCCTCCACGAGCAGGTAGAGAATAAATATTCTGATATCAAATAAACGGTGACCTAAGGAGACCCAGAAAATTAATTATTAGAAAGGGATCAGTTTATCTCTGAGATAATTTTATTGAAAGTACAATTGCTGTGACTTTGGTGGTGTGCGTTTAAAATGCTTGTGTATTTTGGAAACTGAATGCCAAACAGATCGTGCCTCTGTCGGTCGGTCTCAGCGTATGGGAGTGTCTGTTCCCCTTTACCCCTGAAGACACTACGTACCATCCAACATTCTTTGATTTTGACTTGGGTAGGTGATAATGACCTCCTGGAATAGTTCATGAATTTTAAACTGTGGGGCTGAAATTGCTTAGAAATTTAAGGTCAGTTACTACTCAGGGCTATATTCTATCATGTCCTTTGCTCATTTTGCTTCTGGTAGGTTGTTTGCTTTTTGCTATTGATTTAATAAAGGTTTTTTTTTAATGTGGTAAGGAAATTAAGCTTTTACTAGATTTTTAGAAATATATTTTCTTCAGTTGCCACTTGACTTCATTACGTGGTTACATTTATCAGTCTTTTCCCTAATGGCTTTTGGCTTTGGTAGTCTTGTTAGTCTTGATAAAGGGGTAAGCAGATTACCTGGCACTAGATGGAGGGGAGAGAGAAAATTCTTATTTTCCCCTCAAGAATCTGGCTGGTTTAGTGAGCCCCAAACCAGGCAAAGACCCCCTCAAAAAGAATTACAGACCGATTTCCCTAATGAAGATGGACGCCAAAATCCTCAACAAGATCCTTGCTAATAGAATCCAACAGTACATTAAAAGTATTATCCATCATGATCAAGTGGGATTCATACCTGGGATGCAAGTGTGGTTCAACATTCGCAAATCAATCAGTGTGATATATCATGTCAACAAGAAAAGACTCAGGAACCAAATGATCCTCTCAATTGATGCAGAAAAAGCATTTGACAAAATACAGCATCCTTTTCTGATTAAAACCCTTCAGAGTTTAGGAATAGAGGGTACATTTCTCAATCTCATAAAAGCCATTGATGAAAAGCCTACTGCAAACATTATTCTCAATGGGGAAAAGCTGAAAGCCTTTCCCTTAAGATCAGGAACATGATAAGGATGCCCACTCTCGCCACTATTATTCAACATAGTACTAGAAGTCCTTGCAACTGCAATCAGAAGACAAAAAGGGATAAAAGGTATCCAAATCGGCAAAGAAGAAGTCAAACTGTCTCTCTTTGCAGATGACATGATACTCTATATGGAAAACCCAAAAGAATCCATGCCCAAACGATTAGAAGTTATAGAGCAATTCAGTAATGTGGCGGGATACAAAATCAATGCTCAGAAATCATTGCGTTTCTATACACGAATAACGAGACTGAAGAAAGAGAAATTAGGGAATCCATCCCATTTACAATAGCA
>NC_048221.1:60995153-60997197 GCF_002007445.2 Ailuropoda melanoleuca | reverse complement strand
GTGGACAATGCTGCTATGAACATTGGGGTGCATATGGCCCGTCTCTTCACTACGTCTGTATCTTTGGGGTAGATATCAAGTAGTGCAATGGCTGGGTCATAGGGTAGCTCAATTTTTAACTTTTTAAGAGATCTCCACACTGTTTTCCACAGTGGCTGTACCACTTGCATTCCCACCAGCAATANCATTCCCACCAACAATGTAGGAGGGATCCCCTTTCTCCACATCCTCTCCAACAATTGTTGTTTCTTGCCTTGTCTATCTTTGCCATTCTAACTGGCGTAAGGTGGTATCTCAGTGTGGTTTTGATTTGAATTTCCCTGATGGCTAATGATTTTGAACATTTTTTCATGTGTCTGTTAGCCATTTGTATGTCTTCATTGGAAAAGTGTCTGTTCATATCTTCTGCCCATTTTATGATTTGTTTATTTGTTTCTCGTGTATTGAGTTTGAGAAGTTCTTTGTAGATCTTGGATACCAGTCCTTTATCTGTAGTGTCATTTGCAAATATATTCTCCCATTCCGTGGGCTGCCTCTTAGTTTTTTTCAGTGTTTCTTTGGCTGTGCAGAAGGTTTTATCTTGATGAAGTCCCACAAGTTCATTTTTTCTTCTGTTTTTTTTGCCTTTGGAGATGTGTCATGAAAAAGGTTGCTGCGGCCAATGTCATAGAGGTTGCTGCCTATGCTCTCCTCTAGGATTTTGATGGATTCCTCTCTTACAATGAGGTCTTTCATCCATTTGGAGTTTATTTTTGTGTATGGTGTGAGAGAGTGGTCAAGTTTCATTCTTTTGCATGTAGCTGTCCAATTTTCCCAGCACCATTTATTGAAGAGACTGTCTTTTTTCCACCGGATGTTTTTTCCTGCTTTATCAAAGATTAGTTGCCCAAAGAGCCGAGGGTCCATTTCTGGGTTCTCTATTCTGTTCCATTGGTCGATGTGTCTGTTTTTGTGCCAGTACCATGCTGTCTTTGTGATCACAGCTTTGTATTACAGCTCGAAATCCGGCATTGTGTTGCCCCCAGCTTTGTTTTTCCTTTTCAACAGTTCCTTGGAGATTCGGGGCCTTTTCTGGTTCCATACAAATTTAAGGACTATTTGTTCCAGTTCTTTGAAAAATGTCCTCGGTATTTTGATCGGGATAGCATTGAAAGTGTAGATTGCTCTGGGTAGTATGGACATTTTAACTATGTTAATTCTTCCAATCCATGAGCATGGAATATTTTTCCATCTTTTTATGTCTTCCTCAATATCTTTCAAAAGTGATCTATAGTTTCTAGCATATAGGTCCTTTACGTCTCTGGTTAAGTTAATTCCAAGGTAACGCATGGTTTTTGGTGTTATTGTAAATGGGATGGATTCCCTCCCTAATTTCTCTTTCTTCAGTCTCATTGTGTATAGAAATGCAACTGATTTCTGAGCATTGATTTTGTATTCCATCACATTACTGAATTACTCTGTAAGTTCTAGTTTTGGGGGTGGAGTCTTTTGGGTTTTCCATGTAGAGTATCATGTCATTNGTCTCTGGTTAAGTTAATTCCAAGGTAACGTATGGTTTTTGGTGTTATTGTAAATGGGATGGATTCCCTAATTTCTCTTTCTTCAGTCTCGTTATTCGTGTATAGAAATGCAACTGATTTCTGGGCATTGATTTTGTATCCTGCCACCTTACTGAATTGTTCTATAACTTCTAATAGTTTGGGAGTGGATTCCTTTGGGTTTTCCATATAGAGTATCATGTCATCTGCAAAGAGAGACAGTTTGACTTCTTCTTTGCCGATTTGGATACCTTTGATCCCTTTTTGTCTTCTGATTGCTGTTGCAAGGACTTCTAGTACTATGTTGAATAATAATGGCGAGAGTGGGCATCCTTGTCGTGTCCCTGATCTTAAGGGAAAGGCTTCCAGGTTTTCCCCATTGAGAATGGTATTTGCTTGAAGCTTTTCATCGATGGTTTTTATGAGATTGAGGAATGTACCCTCTATCCCTACACTCTGAAGGGTTTTAATCAGGAAAGCATGGGGTATTTTTTCAAATGCTTTTT
>NC_048221.1:60966560-60994927 GCF_002007445.2 Ailuropoda melanoleuca | reverse complement strand
CCTACACTCTGAAGGGTTTTAATCAGGAAAGGATGCTGTATTTTTTCAAATGCTTTTTCTGCATCTATTGAGAGAATCATATGATTTTTGGCTTTTTTCTTGTTGATATAATCTATCACACTGATATTTTTGCGCNAACCATCCTTGCATCCCAGGGATGAATCCCACTTGGTCATGATGGATAATCCTTTTAATGTACTGTTGGATCATAATAGCAAGGATCTTGTTGAGAATTTTGGCGTCCATATTCATGATGGAAATCGGTGTANTCCTGATCTTAAGGGAAAGGCTTCCAGCTTTTCCCCATTGAGAATAATGCTTGCAGTAGGCTTTTCATAGATGGCTTTTATGAGATTGAGAAATGTACCCTCTATTCCTACACTCTGAAGGGTTTTAATCAGGAAAGGATGCTGTATTTTGTCAAATGCTTTTTCTGCATCAATTGAGAGGATCATATGGTTCTTGAGTCTTTTCTTGTTGATATGATGTATCACATTGATTGATTTGCGAGTGTTGAACCATGCTTGCATCCCAGGTATGAATCCCACTTGGTCATGATGGATAATCCTTTTAATGTACTGTTGGATTCTATTAGCAAGGATCTTGTTGAGGATTTTGGCATCCATATTCATTAGAGAAATCGGTCTGTAATTCTCCTTTTTGATGGGGTCTTTGCCTGGTTTGGGGATCAAGGTAATATTGGCCTCATTGAATGAGTTTTGGTAGTTTCCTTCTGTTTCTATTTTTTGAAATAGCTTTAGGAGAATAGGTATTATTTCTTCTTTNCTATTTCTTCTTGGAATGTTTGGTAGAATTTCCCAGGGAATCCATCAGGCCCTGGTGTTTTGTTTTTTGGAAGGTTTTTAATCACTGTTTCAATCTCTTCATAATTAATTGGTCTGTTTTAAAAATCAATTTCTTCCTGTTTCAGTCTTGGTAGTTTATAGGTTTCCAGGAAGGCCTCCATCTCTTCCAGATTGCTTAATTTATTGGCATAAAGCTTTTGATTAAAGTTTCTAATAATCCTTCCTATTTCGTTGATGTTGGTTGTGACCTCTCCCTTTTCATTCATTATTTTATTAATTTGGGTCCTTTCTCTACNTGCCAGTGGTTTGTCAATTTTATTTATTCTTTCAAAGAACCAGCTTCTAGTTCTGTTGATCTGCTCTACTGTGCTCCAGGTTTCTAATTCTAGATCTTTGCTCTAATCTTGATCAACTGCTTTCTCTNGATTTCTGCTCTAATCTTGGTCAACTCCTTCCTTGTCAGTGGGTTAGGCCTGTCCCTCTGTTGCTGTTCCAGTTTCTTGAGGTGAGAATATAGAAACTGCATTTTAGATTTTTCTATTCTTTTGAGTGAGGCTTGGATGGCTATGTATTTCCCCCTTAGGACTGCCTTTGCAGTATCCCATAGGTTTTGGACCGTTGTGTATTCATTCTCGTTGGTGTCTCCATAAATTGTTTAAATTGATTTTTGATTTCCTGGTTTATCAAATCATTCCTGAGCAGGATGGTTCTGTCTCCAAGTGTTTGAGTTTCTTCCAAATATTTCCTTGTGGTTGAGCTCCAATTTCAAAGCGTTGTGGTCTGAGAATATGCAGGGGATAATTTCAATCTTTTGGTATTGGCTGAGACCTGTTTTGTGACCCAGAACATGGTCTATTCTTGAGAATGTTCCATGGGCATTTGAATAGAATGAGTATTCTTTGGTTCTGGGGTGTAGTGTTCTTTATATATCTATGAGGTCCAACTCGTCGAGTATGGCATTCAAAGCTCTTGTTTCTTTGCTGATTTCTTTCTTAGGTGCTCTGTTTATTTCTGATAGTGGAGTGTTGAGGTCCCCTACTATTAGTGTATTTTTATCTGTATGTCTCTTTATTCTGGTTAAGAGTTGGTTTGTGTATCTTGCTGCTCCCCTGTTGGGGGCATATATATTCATAATTGTCATATCCACTTATTGGATACATCCTTTAAGAATAATATAGTGCCCTTCTGTGTCTCCAACTATATNTACTTCCTTTAAGAATAATATAGTGCCCTTCTGTATCTCTCTCTATGGCCTCTAGTTTAAAATCCAGTCTATCTGATATGAGAATTGCTACTCCAGCTTTCTTTTGAGGTCCATTTGCGTGGAAGATGGTACTCCATCCCCTTACTCTAAGTCTGAATGCATCTTTGGGTTCAAAATGAGTCTCTTGTAGACAGCAAATGGATGGGTCATGTCTTTTTATCCAATCTGCAACCCTGTGGTTGCATTTAGGCCATTTACATAGAGACTGATTATTGAGAGNTTAAGAGTTGGCTTGTGTATCTTGCTGCTCCCCTGTTGGGGGCATATATATTAATAATTGTCATATCCACTTGTTGAATACTTCCTTTAAGAATAATATAGTGCCCTTCTGTATCTCTCTCTATGGCCTCTAGTTTAAAATCCAGTCTATCTGATATGAGAATTGCTACTCCAGCTTTCTTTTGAGGTCCATTTGCGTGGAAGATGGTACTCCATCCCCTTACTCTAAGTCTGAATGCATCTTTGGGTTCAAAATGAGTCTCTTGTAGACAGCAAATGGATGGGTCATGTCTTTTTATCCAATCTGCAACCCTGTGGCGTTTTATGGGAGAGTTTAAGCCATTTAGATTGATAGAGATTATTGACAGATATGATTTTAATGATGCCATTTCTCTTTAAAGTCTTTGTATAGATTGTGACTTTCTGTTCTGTATCACTCTTGGGGCCTTTTTACTTTTATAGAACCCCCCTTAATGTCTTCCGTAGGGCTGGTTTCGTGGTTACGAAATTGGTCAATGACTGGCGATTCTGGAAGGTCTTTATCTCTCTATCCATTCTGAACNAATCCAATCTGTCTGATACGAGAATTGCTACCCCAGCTTTCTTTTGAGGTCCATTGGCATGAAAGATGGTATTCCATCCCTTTACTTTCAGTCTGAATGTATCTTTAGGTTCAAAATGAGTCTCTTGTAGACAGCAAATGGATGGGTCATGTCTTTTTATCCAATCTGCAACCCTGTGGTTGCATTTAGGCCATTTACATAGAGACTGATTATTGAGAGATATGGTTTTAATGATGCCATGTTGCCTGTAAAGTCTTTGTTTCTATAGATTGTGACTTTCTGTTCTGTATCACTCTTGGGGCCTTTTTACTTTTATAGAACCCCCCTTAATGTCTTCCGTAGGGCTGGTTTCGTGGTTACGAAATTGGTCAATGACTGGCGATTCTGGAAGGTCTTTATCTCTCTATCCATTCTGAACGACAGCCTTGCTGAATAAAGGATCCTTGGCTGCATGTTTTTCTCTGAAAGAGCTTTAAAAATGCCCCCCCAAGCCTTTCTCTCATCCCAGGTCTGTGTAGACAGGTCTGATGTAATTCTGATACCTTTGCCTTGGTACGTGAGAGATTTCTTTGCCCTGTCTGCTTTCAATTCTGTGTCCTTGGATCTAATATTTGCTAATTGCACTATGATGTGACGTGGCGTAGGTTTGTCGTGGTTGAGCTTGGGAGGGGTCCTCTCTGCCTCTTGGACACAAATGTTTGTTTCCCTTGCTAGATTAGGGAAGTTTTCAGCTACAATTTGTTCAAATATCTCTTCTAGACCTCTGTTTTTCTCCATCCCCTTGGGGATGCCGATGATTCTGACATTGGAACGTTTCATTGAGTCAGTAATCTCCCGTAACTTATATTCTTGACATTGATTTTTTTAAGCCAAGTTTCTGTCTTCTTTCTCTTCTACTAACCCATCCTCCAATTCGCTAACGCATTCCTCTGCCTCGGTGACCCTGGCCGTCAGAGCCTCTAGTTTAGACTGCATTTGATTCATAGCATTTTTAATTTCTGCCAGACTTGCTCTGATTTCCACCCTTAGAGATTCTATATTGTCATTAATGTTTTCATTAATAGTTTTTTCAAGCCTACACAACATCTTGACCATTGTTTCTCTGAACTCCATTTCCGACAATTTGGTTATATCCATATCCATCAGTCTGTGGCAGAGGCCACAGACTCATTATCTTTTCTTTGCTGCGGGGGGGATTTCTCCTTCTCATCATTCTAATGAGGAGAGGTTGTGGGGTTGTTCAGAGCCCAAATTATTGACCAGGACCCAGGCAGTGTGCACTTGTTTTATAAGGACCTCAGGGATGTGGGCTTCTTGATTTTTCAACCTGCCTTCTGGGGGAGGGGCCTACTGTGCCGATACTCAGGCCTCCCTGTTTGGGTAGAGTCTCCGTGTCCCCTGGGAGGGGGGATGGGGATGGGCACACCGTGAGCCGGTATTTCCAGTCTTTTGTTCTCTGGCGGCTTTCCCTGGCGGTTTGCTGTGCCTCTTCTGGGAGTCAGAGCAGCAGTGGCCGTATCCTAGCCTCTGTCTCAGAACAGAGGGATTGTAGACCGCTCTCCACTGAGCTCCTCTGGCCACTCTAACTCTGCTTCTGTTGGTGCTGCTCAACCCTCCAGGGTCCTGGGATGTGCGCCCCACACCCGGTGTCCCAGCCCTCATTTCCAGGGCCAGTGTGTCTCTATCCTTTGTGTTTCTAATTCCGCCAGCCGCCCCCTCGCGCTACCGGAGCTCCCGGTCTCAGTCTGGTTTCAGTGAGCACATCGAAGCTCCGTTTCAGTCTGGTGGCACTCGCTCCCCGGCTCACGGTCTCAGTCTGCTCTCTCGCAGGTGCGGGTCCCCGAGTCCACCCGCTCCCCCATGCAGGTGGCTACCACTTCCTGGCGCCCGAACGCGGCGGCTCCCTCCCCCTTCCGTTTATCTTCCGATATCTGTGCGCGGTTTCACGGCTCCCCACTTCCTACCTTGATACTCAGCGCTGGAGATGTTCATTTGTAGAGATCCAGATGTATCTTCCTGCGTCTCAGGCTGATTCCGTGGATGTTCAGGCTGGTCTGGTACCTATCCAGCTTGACTCAGGGGACCGTCTGCAAAAGGGGTCCCCTACTCCTCTGCCATCTTAACTCCTCCCGGCCCTGCCCTCCACTCTGATGGCTTTAGCTCAGGCTCCCTCCTTTCCTGGTCCTCAGACAGCAGCCTCAGTTGTAGGGGTCACATTCAAACATGGCACAATCTGAGAGAAGAGACCATGGCCTTCACCTTTTGCCATCTCTGCTGTGTCCAAACACCAGCTGGAAGAACCCTTGACTGGTGTAGAATGAAGCAAAACTCAGTCCCGCAAAAACAAAACAAAACAAGAACCAAAAACAACAACAAAAAAAACCCCAAAACAAATAAAAAACCCCAATGATACTTGAATCTATTACAGAGTAGTTTTAACACCAGTCACAGGATAACTTTTAAAAGAGAAGGGTCAATGAATATGGGGACCCTAGGTCCTGATGGGCAGAAAATGACACTGGACCTGTTTGACAAAGATTGGCCCAGAGGGACTGGAGGGCTTGGAAGGGAGCCAGAGGGAAGGGGATGGCCAAAAAGCTGTGGGAAGGGCTGGAGGGGGAAACTCACAGAGGGTGCATTTTGCTCAGGGCTCTATTCAACACTGTTAAACATCACTCTTCCCGCCCTGGTAAGAATGAAACAAATATGCATCTCTGAAAATATTTGAAAGAAGACTCAAGAGAATCATTTGGCAAATTTGGAAGAGAGATTTCAAAACAATGGCCCACATTAAAACATACATATATCTCAAGTATTTTTCTATACACTGTAATAATAATTTTGAATATGTAATGGAAAAATTTCATTCACAATAACAACACATACAAAAACAAGCAAACAAACAAAAAATGAACTACCAGAAGCCACATAGGTCCAAGATGAGTCATAAAAGATTTGAATAAATAGAAAGACATCCAGGACTTCTGCAGGGAAAAGCAGATTATTACAATTATGCCAATTCTTTTGCTGATGACTTTAGATTTATGTTATTTGGAGCAAGCTGTAGGTAGGGAGTGGGTATGGGTGTGGGTGTGGGTAGGTAGGGAGCAGGGAGTTAATGAGTCATAGGAGTCAGAGTATAGCCCATGAGTGGGTTTACAGTGGTAAGCAGGGAGGTCGTTGGGGGTAGGTGGGGAGTGAGTAAGGGAAGGGTGGGGATAGGTATTGAGTGGGTGTACGGTGGGGTGCGGCTTATTGTTTATGGTTTGAAAACGTTCTACTTTGTTTAGAAGCTATAAAACGGTGTACTATAGTAGCATTTTTATTTTAACTGCTTATATTTAGATGGTGTTTGCTCTTTTTTCAGATGACCTTCGATAGCTCAAGGTCTTTTGTCCCATTGTTCTTATGGTCATGCTAATCTAGCAAGAACACGAGTACTGGGCTTGGCAAAACAGTAGCTACTCGCCTGCCTGTTTTTATGGGCAAATAGGCAGTCCTAGACCAGCCTGTTGGGCGCTGTGGTCCCCCTTTTCTTGTGCTCCGCTGCCCCCTGCTGCCCAGTCAGGGTGTGTGCAGCCAGTGTGAGAGCCTCAAAAACCTTTCGTTTAGGCCTTTCGTCTTTCTTGTCCATGGAGATGAAGTTGACATTTTCTTTGTTCCGCTCATTTCAGTAAAATGGGCATAAAGAATTCGCTGTACTTCAACTCCAGCTGCAGATAAACCAACATTTCTATCAAGAGCAAGGATTCTCACTTTGGAGTACATGGACCCTCAAAAGATATATGGATGAGCCTCCTGGATGGGTCAACCCTCTGATTGTTAGCATGATTTATATATATTTATATAAATTTATAACTACATAGTTCTATACAGTTTTCTAGGGAGGGTGCCTACAGCTTTCATTAGATTCTGAAAAGGGTTCATATGCCCCAAAGTTGACCATACATTGTTCTGCAGCAGTCATCTCTAAACTCTTTGGACTGTGGACCCAACAATCTATTCTTATTCATTTACCTGTAAATTATATGTGAGTACAAAATAAGGAGCTAAAGATGAAATAACGTGTTTGACTATCTTTCCTATGATGATATGTTCCTAATGTTGTCCTTTCACGTCTCACGTCACTTCGGAGTCGTTTGCCCCCAATAGTGGAAGCATAACCTACTGTCATTGCTTCTACCTTGCAATGTGGCTGATGGACAGCTGCCGTTAGGAGCAGAGTGCTGGTTTTGCCTTTTGTCAAGGTTCACTGGGGCTCGCATTATTAGTACTCTACTCGGTCTCTGGTGAATAGTCAGGAATCTCTTAAAGCCATCTTTCCATTTTGTTATTTGGCTTAAAACGAATCAGCACAATCAGTAACACAATCGACACATTGGCTCTGGTATGATCCCTTCTCTATTGTGGCAAGATCACATTTTAAAAACATTACTTGAGAACCTGATTTCTCTTTCTACCTCCAGTTATTCTTGAATGTTCCCACTATTTACAAAGCAGCTAGGTTGGTCTGGGGCTCATTGCCTCAGGGAATAAATGATTCGCTATTCTTGTATAAACATCTATGTATGAAAACCCTCAGATAATTAACTTGGTAGGCTAATGATTAAGACTTAGGACTAATAGAGTTCATTAAGCTGGTCAGGTGCCATATATGCATGTGTTTTTCTAGGTATGCATGCAAAACAATATCCTTCTTCTATATCAGCAAGAACTAGATAGAAAATATAATTCAGTCAACAAGCATTTATTGAGCATGAATTTTCCTCCAGGGGTTGGAAATATGGCTATGAACAAAGCAGGTGGCAATCCCTGCCTTCAGTAGCACTATGTTCTAGCAAGGGGGCACAGAGAGTTAACAAAACAAGCAAGTACGATGTATCAAACCTGAAGTAGTGATGGGGCTCTGGGAGAAGCTGAAGTGGGGAAGGAGGAAAGGGATTGTGAATGTGGGGCCATGACTTTTTAAATAAGAGGTTGTGAAGGTGTTACTTGGGTAAAAACCTGAAGGAGGTGAGGAAGTGAGCCATACAGGATTCTGGGGGGAGAGCATGCCAGGCAGAGGGAAAAGCAAGTGCAAAAGCCCTGAGATGGGCACATTCCTCTTGAGCTCTGAAAGCAGCAGTGGTCAATGGGGCTGGTGCGGAGTGTGTATGGGGAGAGACGTTGTAGGAAATGAGGTCAGAGAAGCAGCTGGGAGCTATGCTGTTCAGGGTCTATGGACATCCTTTGGTGAGGACTTGCCTTTCATAATGAGAGAGATGGGAGTCACGGTGCCTTAGGAGAGGAGGGGCATCATCTGGCTAAATGTAAACAGGACATCTCTGGCTACAGAGCAGAGACAAGAAAGAAGACGAAAAGGGCAGAAAAAGTGATTTAGATAGATTTGGGATATTTTTCGTAGTAAAAAGTCAGCATTCTTGGGTGCCATCCACCCTCAGAATTCTAAGTCTTAGACACACAGTCAGGAGACCTGCCATGTCCCCAGCTCTGTGTCTCACTCGTCCCATCTCTACTTGCTTCCAGGATCTCTCACTGTATAAGCCTTGCCAGTGGAAACAAATGGGAATGCACAGACACAGACTGGAACCTGGTCTGTCTCTCACGGAATCTAACTTGGAGGATGCAGGTGACCAGGAGCTCCCCCGGGGCGTGGACAGCTGCTTGGCCCAGGAGTCAGGACACTATCTGGCAATGGCTGGGGAGCTGGCGACTGGCTGCCATCCCGTCCAGATGAGGTGAGCCAGCAGACCTGTGACCACGCACACGAGTGGCCGTGGTGCTCGGGGCCCCACACTGACCTGACAGTGACGGCGGCTGCTCCAACCAGGTCCCGCTTCTTGCACGGATTTCTCTAGCCGCCGACTCAGTCCGGCATGGCACAGAGGAAGTAATTCTGGGAGACAGACAAGCTAACCAAGTATCACCCCACCCTCTCCAAGAAGGGGGTGACCAGTGACATCTGGAGCCAGCTTGAGGAAGCGCACAGCAACCAACGGTTACATTTTCGGGAAATTTGGAAGCCAGTTGTTAAGCATGGCCATCACCCACATTATATCGTATAAACCTACAACTAAAATTAATTGTGTTAAAAACAAAGATGGTGGGGATGCCTGGGTGGCTCAGTCAGTTAAGCATCTGCCTTTGGCTCAGGTCCAAGTCAGGATCCCTGCTCGGTGGGGAGTCTGCTTCTCCCTCTCCCTCTGCCCTGCTCCGCCCTCGTGCATGCGCTCTCTCTCTCTCAAATAAATAAATAAATAAATAAAATCTTAAAAAGAACAACAGAGATGGTGAAGTACTCAAAAGTCATCGCGTATGAATCTGTTCTAACATTATGTCATCTCCTCTCTGGATATTACATCTATTGTGCCTCCGTCACAGGCAGCAGAAATTTTCACTCAATTCTTGCTGCTTCCAGGGGTTTCTTTTTGTCCTGGCCCATCCGGTCTTACCCACACATATGAAGTCCAGCAGTCAGCCACGGTTTGGGGGATAATCATATGCAAATCTGGGGAGTCACTCACTCCTTTCTACGATTTTCCTTATGCCTTTACAGCTGTTCTACTGATGAGGGAATAGAAGGCTGGCTGAAGACAAAGCAGAAGCCGACCCCCTGCAAACCCCCCCCCCCCCCCATGTATGCAACATTCCTCGGCGCTCCTGGCTGCTCTAAAACTAAGGAAAGGACCTGCAGCTTATTGATAGGGGCACAGTGATAGTGTAAACAGGCTTGGCTTGACAATAGTGGGGCCTCCAATATCCTGTGAGTCTTCTTTGACATATGAAGTTACCAGCAGCTCATTGATAAGGACACAGTGATAGTGTGGACAGCCTTGGCTTGACAATGGTGGGGCCTCCAGTGTCCTGCGAGTCTTCTTTGACATATGAAAGTGCTTTACCTGAGCCCTGGGATCGAGCTCCAAGTCCTCACCTCCCCCAACCCCATGGTATATAATCAGCCACCTCTCACAACCCGGGCAGCAGCTCTTTATGCCCAGGGGTCCTGTCCCCGTGCTTTAATAAACCACCAATTCTGCACCAAAGACGCCTCAAGAATTCTTTCTTGGTCATCGGCTCCGGATTCCACCCCACTGAACCTCACTTACATTCTATGACTTCATCACTACTAGACCCTGACTCTGTGTTCTGACACCCTTGCTAGAACTATATTTTTTGTTTGTTTGTTTGTTTATTTATTTATTAAAGATTTTATTTTATTTATTTGACAGAGAGAGAGACAGCCAGCGAGAGAGGGAACACAAGCGGGGAGTGGGAGAGGAAGAAGCAGGCTCCCAGCAGAGGAGCCCGATGCAGGGCTCTATCCCAGGACCCCGGGATCACGCCCTGAGCCAAAGGCAGACGCTTAACAACTGAGCTTCCCAGGTGCCCCCGTATTTTCTGTTTATTTCTAACTAAAATTTCTCACTATAATTTCTAACCTCCAAAGCTGTGCCCAGACGGGGGTGAGCCTGCAGGTAAACAGCAACACACTTACAGATTGCACCTTGCAGAAGTTTTTACTCAGTTTCCTGAAATCTAATATTGAAGTGTG
Organism: Ailuropoda melanoleuca; assembly: GCF_002007445.2. Classification (NCBI taxonomy): domain Eukaryota; kingdom Metazoa; phylum Chordata; class Mammalia; order Carnivora; family Ursidae; genus Ailuropoda; species Ailuropoda melanoleuca. The sequence continues at coordinate 60,984,523 of NC_048221.1, read as the reverse complement.
GCTTGTAATGATTTCCCTCCCCATTTCCACCCCTTCAGTCTCTAAAAGAGCTAAGTTTGAACCTGACCTACAGCATTTTTCATGTTAGAATTGATTTTAAGAACATGATCCTTTCCTTAGTAGTGCATCCTTCTGGAGAGAAGCATTCTTGAAGAAAAATGTTTTAAACATTCAAATAATCTTCACTATTTTTACACATTTCACGTAACACCTTCAATTGCCATGCTGGGTTCCGCACTCCCCTTCTAAATCTTTGATGGCATCATAGAGGGGTGTCTGTTGCTCGTTCAGTTATTGATTCGTGGTTTAAACATTACCCTGCTCAATGAGAATTTAAAATGGGTTCCTTTTCCAATTCAGCTGTTTTTACTCGTACCCTTTGGTACCATTTATCTTGATGCAACCTTAGCTTTGCCGACTGTTCTTTAAAGTAAGGAGTTGTGTCTGCAGAGCTGGGCCTTCAGAGCTGCTTCTAAGGTTGTTCCTCTCCTTTACTCTGCTTGCCTGATGCTTTCTCACCATTTATTTTACAATTTATAGGAGTGAGGCTGCCTCTGAAGGCAGTCGACTGACCCACTGGGATTGGCTTTGGAAGCTTGTGAAATTGACCAAGAAGGCGGTATTTTGCAAGGTTATGGTGGAGTAATCACTCATTGCCTCCACTTTTCTCCCATTCCTCCTAACAGGAAACCCACAAACGGCCCTCAGGGACATCTACCCGCTACAGACAGTACACTGTTTGTGGGGTGGGGGCCAGGCTCGGTGGCCAGAAGTGGCAGTGGCTGGCCAAGTCACACCCTCACTACAGTCTCTCCCAGGGTTAGTTCTGAGCTGTCTGCTAGACATGCGCTGGACCCTCTCTGTCCTCCATGTCTCCTGAGTGCTGATTCACACTGATTTCTCTTTGTCTCTACATGGTGCATTCTGAATGAACACCTTGGTACCCTGTTCCAGTTAACTGGCTTTTCCCTCACTGTTTGGTATAAAGTTGATCCCCAATACTGAATTTAATTACTGATTAGGTCTTTTTAAAAAATTTTACAGATTTATAACTGTTTATTTTTTATATTTATCTATTTTATTTTTCATGTCTTTCTTTAATGATTTCTCTTATTAATGGAGGCCACTTTCTCATTTTAAGCACCATTGAACATCATTGAACTCAGTGCTCAATCCCGTTAATTTCACCCAGTGAATCCACATCCAATTAAAAAAAATCGACCCTCTTTCCTAGTATTATATTTCTTTAAGCATTTTAAGGTTTTTGGATGATGGCTCCTTTTGAGTTGGAGATTTTCATATTTTTGTGTTGTTCTGTTGTGGTTTTCCGACCCCCCTCAATTTTTCTTAAATGATAATTTTCTAGTTTTTCTCTTGCCTCCATTCAGTCTCTTAAACCTTCAGTCCAGAAGCAAATCTTATCGATTCCTAGGACTGCTATCTCATTGGGATACTGGGAATATTAAAGAAAAATTAGAGGCAGCTTGGCTTAATTTCCCTTCATCTGGAATTTGCATCTTGCCAGCCCTAGTTAGTGGGTGGTCAGCTAGATTTTTCAGTTTCTGTTCGTGAGCTGGCTCCTGGTTTTACTCTGCCCAAGAGAACACTTGGTACTTGTTCCCTTGCAGAGGCCAAGCCTCTTCTGACTCCGGAGCCAGGAGGCCCACAGATTCTGCTTCTCTTGCTACTTTGCATTTCCCTTCTCATTTGGTCCACGGATTGTTTCCTGAGCTTTCTGTGCAACTGTTTCTTTTGATTAACTTTTCCTATAATTTATCCATATCATTGTGAATTTGGAACAGAGGGTATGGTCTCAGTAAGGTACCTAATCTCTCCGGATAATACGAAGAGTTGGGATGATGCCAGTGGTATTTACTTTATAGGAGTATGTTAAAAATCAAGTCAATGAATGCATGTAAAATGCCTGGTGCACGGCCGTTATGACCGTTGTACAAATAATACCTAGTGCAAATTACGTGCTTGATGAATATTTGTAGAGTAGAATGGATTAATTTAATACAGATAAATGCATGCTCTTCGCCTGGGTGCATCTGATAATGATTGTATCATTTAAGTTGCTAGGTTATGCTGTAGCCATTAACAAGTTCTGAGTCTTAGTAGTTTATAATAACGAAGGTCTATTTCCTGCTTGCAATACCGGTCCATCACCACTGCATTGTTATGATGCACACTCTGGGTCCCAGGTTGTTGGAGCAGCTGCTACCCACCAGTGTGGAAGAAAAAGAGAACGCTGGCCCCTACTTTCTTTTGGAAGTGACAGATGTCAATCCCTGCTCACATTTTAACCAAAACAGGTAATGTGACTATTTATCTGTTCAGTGGGGCCAGAGGTGTAACCCTACAGTATGTCCAAAAAGAGAGAGCCAAATATATGTGATCATCCTAACAATTTCTACAATGCTCATTGTGAGTAGACATTTACTGAATGTTCACTTTGGGCAAGATGCTCCAGTAATTAGCATACAAAGAGTCAGAGGTGACTTTTACTTTATTTTATTTTTTTAAAAGGTTTTATTTATTTATTTGACACACAGAGAGAGAGAGAGAGACAGTGAGGGAGGGAACACAAACAGGGGGTGTGGGAGAGGAAGAAGGAGAAGGAGAAGCAGGCTTCCCGCTGAGCAGGGAGCCCGATGCGGGCTTCGATCCCAGGACACCGGGATCATGACCTGAGCTGAAGGCAGACGCTTAATGACTGAGCCACCCAGGTGCCCCTCAGAGGTGACTTATAGAATAGGGACTCTTTAATAGTAGTTTTATCTTCTTTAAAAAAGATTTTATTTATTTACTTGAGGGAGAGAGAGAGAGCACAAGCAGGGGGGAGGCAGGGCAGAGAGAGGGGGAGAAGCAGACTCCCCGCAGAGCGGGAAGCCCGATTTAGGGCTCCATCCCAGGACCAGGATCTAAGCTGAAATCAAAAGCTTCAACTGACAAAAGCTCAACTGACTGAGCCACCCAGGTGCCCCAGTAGTTTTGTCTTTGCTCAAAGATAAAATTATTCTTAGTGACTGGTAACAAGTATAAATTCTTGGCTATTAAAGAAGAGGCACAATTGTGATCTTGGCCAAATCAGCTCAGTACAATAATGCATTTATTGTAAAGTTTGGGAAGGCAATGATCCATTAAAATAATTGTGATTGCATTTGTAATGCCTGGAAGTAATGATGGATCTTACACAATCACGGAGCCTGATACAAGGTACAACCATGAACTAAAGGGTCCTTTAGAAACAATGCTCCTGATGGGAAGTGATCAGATGCGTGCAGTAATTGTCATAAACATGCTTATTCCAAATCCTCCCACCCTTGCTACAAAGAAAAACCATTAATATTTTGGAAGAAGAATGATTTATTTTTTTTGTGTAGTGGGTTCTTATAGCCTCAGCCTTTCTGCTGAGTTGTCTCAAGCCTAGGTTTGAGCAGAGGAAAGAGAACTGGGCGGGGTATTGGTTTAAATGCTTCTATTTTATGACCTGATTTCTTCTTCTAAGACTTTTAGAAATAGTTCAAGCATGTAGGCCTTAAAGCTGCACATACCTGGGAGGTGTCTCCTTTTCTACAGCTGAAGGTTTTTAAGTCTAGTAAATTAAATTTCAAGAAGGAAAATGGGAGTTAGTATGCTGACAGTTGGTCCACTGGAGTTGTTTAAGGATCTAACATACTTAATTTCCTTTCTTGTTTTTCAATTTGGCTGGGCTTAGGCGCAGGTCAGGTTTAAACCGAAGATGACAAAGGACTAATACGATGCTGTAACCTGAAACAAGAGCGTTTACTTGTCATTTCACTGTGACGTATTTATTGTTCTAGACTTCCAGTGTGCCTTTTGGGTTTTGAGTTAAAAGTAAATACCGCGGAGAATATGATTTAATATACACATGAGACACTGCCTTCAAGGCAATTATTGGTAGCCTGAGAGGGGAGGGCTCCGTGGGAACGAGACAAGGGACAGGCAGCCGGATGTATGTGTGTGTGTGTGTGTGTGTGTATACATGTCATGTAAATGTGTATATGTGCATGCATGCATGTAAGTTTGTATGTGATGCTGGATGTATGTGTGTATGCATGAATGCATACATACATATGATATAAATGTGTTTATGTGCATGCATATGTGTCAGTGTGTATGTGATGCTGGATGTATGGGTGTACATGTGAATGCATGCATACATGTAATGTTAATGTGTATATGTGCATGCATTCATGTGTGTCAGTTTGTATGTGATGCATATGTTTGTAATGTGATGCACATATGTAGGCATGACATATATACATTTTGTATATACAAAATGCAGGCGTATGCAAGTGTGTACATACGTAGTCATGGGATTATACATCATGTAATGTAAATGCACATGTGTGCATGCACACATGGGTGTGATGTAAGAGTATGTGTGCATGTGACCTAAGCATGCATTTTTGTGACATGTGTGCAAGTGTGCAAGCAGATATGCACACGTGTATTAATGTTATATATGCATGTAATAAAAGTATATACGCAATGGAAATCTTTATGTGTATGCAGACACAAATTTGATGTAGGCACGTGTAACGTATGTCAGTGTTATGTATGTACATAATTACATGTGTTATTGGATCCCATTAAAGATCTGTTTCTGCAGAGTACGACATATTTTGTTTTTAATTCCAAACATCTCAAATTTATTTTTTTTAAAGAATGCTTTGGATATTCTACTCCTTTTGTATTTTTCCACACTTTGTGGGTAATTTGTCAATTTCTACGTAGCAGCTTGTTGGCATAGATTGGAATTGCATTAAAGCTATAGATCACCCTGGAGAAAAGTGACATCTTAATATTGAGTCTCTTGGTCCATGAATATAGCATCTTTCTCCATTAGTTTAGGTCGTTTAAAATTTCCTTTCAGTGGTGTTTTTGTACTTTTCAGCATAAATGTCTTATACGTATTTTGTTAAATTTATTCCTAAGTATTTTCTATGCTATTGTATATTTTTTTCATTTTTAAACTTCAATTTCCAACTGTTTATTGCTGGTACACTGAAATATAGTTGTTTTTTGTGTATTGGTCTTGTACTCTAAGATCTTGTTAAACTTACTCATTAGAGCTGCTAGATTTTTTTGTAGATTCTTTAGAATGCCCTACATAAGCACTCATGCCATCTGCAAATCAAGTTTTAGTTCTTCCTTTCCAATCTGTGTGCTGCTTGCCTGCCTCCCTGCCTCCCTTCCCTTCCTCCCTCTCTCTTCTTCCTTCCTTCCTTCCTTCCTTCCTTCCTTCCTTCCTTCCTTCCTTCCTTTGTCTGCCTGCCTGCCCTTCTCTCTCTCTCTCTGCTTATTACATCAGTTGGGATTTCTAGTACAACTATTCAACAAAAGGGGGAAAATAAATGTCCTTACATTATTCCCAATCTTACAGGGAAAGCATTAATTCATGAACAAGAAGTTTTATGTTAGTTGTAGGGTTTTCCAAGTTATCTTTTATAAAGATTGAAGCAGCTCCCTTCTTAATAGTTTTCTGACTTTTTATCATGAACAGATGTTGAATTTTGTCAAATGCTTTTTCTGCATGCATAAGATTGACATAGGATTTTTATTTTTTAGTTGGTTAATATGGTAAATTAATTTTTGAGTATTAAGCTTACATTCCATGGAAGAAACCCAGTTGGTGATAGAATATGATAGTTTATCTGATGCTAGATTTGAATCATTGAAATTTTTTTTGCTTAGGATTTTTGTGTCTGTGTTCATGAGGGAGATTAGTCTATAGTTTTTTCTTCTTCTTTTTTTTTCCCTAGTAATTTTTGTATCCGAATAATCCTGACTTCAATCAATGATGGGAAGTGGCCCATCTTTTAACAGTTTCTAAAAACTTTATGTAAAATCGGTCTTATTTCTTCCTTAAGAATTTGGTACATAGCAAATGAAGCCAAATGGACCAGGAAGTTTCTCTGTGGGAAGTTCAATTGAACTTGAACCACAAATTCAATTTCTTTAAAAGATAAAGGGTTAGTCAGGTTATTTATTTCTTTTTGAGTGAGATTTGGTAGTTTTTAATCCTTTAGGACTTTGTCCAATTTATTGACATAAGGTTTCCATACTATCCTTTTTTTTTTAAAAGATTTTATTTATTGTCAGAAAGAGCAAGAGAGAAAGTGCACACACAAGGAGGGGGAGCGGCAGGCAGAGGGAGAAGCAGACTCCCTGCTGAGCAGGGAACTCGACGTGGGGCATGATCCCAGGACCCCAGGATCATAACCTGAGCCGAAGGCAGGCACTTAATTGATTGAGCCACCCAGGCACACCTAGGTTCCCATAATCTCTTTTCATTCTTCTTCAGCAGCTCAATTGAGATAGAACGTGCTTACCATACGATTCACTCCTGTAAAGGCTATGGCTCAATGATATTTGCATATTCACAGATAGGCACCCATCACTTCAGTCAATTTTAGAATGTTTTCACTGCCTCAAAAAGAAATTCCATACCCTTTAGCTATTCCCACCCTATTTCCCTAGCCCAATCCAGCCCTAAACAACCACTAATCTTATATATTTATCTCTATAGATTTGCTTAATGGGACTTCTATATGACTGAGATCACATAGTATGTGTTTTTTTGTGACTGGGTTATTTTACTTAGCATAGTATTTTCAAAGTTCATCCATATTGTAGCATGTGTCATTATTCCTTTTCTTTTTCTGACTAAATAATATTCCATTGCATGAATATACCACATTTTGTTCATCCACTCATGAATTGATGGACAAGGGTTGTTTCCACCTTTTAGCTATTATGAATGATGTTGCTATCAACAGTCATATTCAAGCTTTTCTGTGGACATACTTTTACACCCAGGAGTGGAGTCGTTGGGTCCTATGGTAACTCTATGTTTAATCATTTGAGGGACAGTCAGACTGTTTTCCAAAGCACTTCACCATTTTACATTTCCACTAGCAGTGTATGTACATTTCATTTCTCCATACCCTTACCAACACTGTTACCATCTGACTTTTTTTAAATCATAACCAGCAGGTGTGAAGTGGTGTCTTGTAGTCGGATTTGCATTTGCCTGATGTTTAATAATGTTGAGCATCTTTTTACGTGCTTGTGGGTTATTCATATGTCTTCTTTGGAGAAATGTCTGTTCAGGTCTTTGCACACTTTCAAATTGTGTTGTATGCCTTTTTTTTTAATTAAGTTGTAAGAGCTCTTTATATACTCCGGATACTAGTCCCTTATCACATCTATCATTTGTAGATATTTTCTTGCTTTTTGTGGATTATTTTTACTTTCTTTTTTTTTTTTTAAGATTTTATTTATTTATTCAACAGAGATAGAGACAGGCAGCGAGAGAGGGAACACAAGCAGGGGGAGTGGGAGAAGAAGAAGCAGGCTCATAGTGGAAGAGCCTGATGTGGGGCTCGATCCCATAATGCTGGGATCATGCCCTGAGCTGAAGGCAGACGCTTAACTGCTGTGCCACCCAGGCGCCCCTATTTTTACTTTCTTGATGGTATCCTTTGAAGCAATACCTTTTAAATTTTGATGAATTCCATTTCTCTCTTTTTTGTTGTTGCTGTTACTGTTGCCTGTGCTTTTGGTGTCCTAGCCAAGAAATCATGGCCAAATCTAATGTCATGAGACCCTTCCCCTATGTTTTCTTCTAAGACTTTTTACAGGTTTAGCCCTTACATTTAGGTCTTTGATCCATTTTGAGTTAATTTTTATATATAGTGTGAAGTAAAATTCCAAATTCACTGTTTTGCATGTGGTCATCCAGTGGACCCAGTACCATTTGTTGAAAAGCCTATTCTTTCTCCGTGGGTTGGTCTTGGCATCCTTGTCAACAACCGGTTGACCATACATGTATGAGTTGATTCTTATATTCTTTATTCTATTCCATTCATTCATGTGTCTATTGTGCCAGAATTGCCCTCACTTAATTACTGTGGCTTTGTTGTAAGTTCTGAAATTATAAAGTGTGAGTCCTTTGTTTTGTTCCTGTTTTTCTAAGAGTGTTATGACTATTCTAGGTGCCTTGAAATTCCACATGAATTTTAATATCAGCTTGTTAATTTCTGCAATGAACTCACCTGGGATTTTGGGAGAGATTACATTGGATGTGTAGATCCATTTGGGAAGTAATTGCCATCTTAACCATGTTAGGTCTTCTGACCCATGGACATGGGGTGATTTTCCATTTATTTTCATCTTCTATAATTTCTTTCAATAATGTTTTGTAGTTTTTAGAGAATAAGTGGTAACCTCTTGACCACACTCACTAGGAATTTAGCCTCTGCAACTTGTGTTGGTGGGGATGAGAAATTTTGGCAGCTTGCCCCTCCTGGGGAGATACTGTAGCATTTGTCTGAGAACTGAAGAGGGAAGGATCCCTGTTGTCACGCTCACATGAAGTATAGCAGGAGAGAGAACGGTTTGTGGCTCAAGTGCCGTAGGCTCTCACTGTATTAACTGAGTTTCAGTACACTTTTCTTGAATAGATATTTCTTCCTTAGGTATGTGTCCTTAAGACAATTTCCAGAGTTCTTAAAATTTTTAAATAGTTTTACCAGTTATGGTTTTACCACTGGGTAGTGGGTTCACAGAGTTCCTTCTACTCCCAACCCGCAGGTGGAACTTTCTCAATCATTACTTTAAAAGGAATCTCAGACAATACACCCATAAGAGCCTAAGGCTCCTCCCAACCTGGGGTTTTTGGGTCTGAGAACCAACCTGACACCAGTACTTTTGTGCTGGGAAACTGGAAGGTTGGCATTGTTATTTATTGATGTGGGAAAGCCTGCAGTGAAAGCATGTTTGATTCTGGAAATGCTAAGTTTGAGATGCCTACCAGGCACCCACGTTAGATACAGGTGGACAATGAGAAATAAAATCCTAGAGCTTGGAAGAGAGATTTTGGGTAGAAGTTTAAGTTTGGGGAAGAACCATTTAGAAATAAGACTACTTAAGGTGACCTATAGAAATCATGTGCCCAGGTAAATCCTGACAGAGTTTCCTGATTTAATTTACAAATGGCACACCCTCTGTCTCTTAAAATGTCCTTATTTAGATATGAAATTATATGGTTATCCTCACTCCTGAGATAGAATATCCTATCAAAGATGTTGCAATATAACAGTCATTTGTGATATAACACAAATTTGATGAAATGATTCAATAATGTCTATTTTATATATGATATATTTAGGTTAAAATTATTTTGAAAAAGTTTAAAAAAATAAAGTTATACACACATACTCCATGCACATTTTTGACAGTTGAACGTTATTGCTGGAATATCAAAAGTCTCTGAAATGTCAAAAGAAGTATTGTTACTAAATTTTATTATAAGACTGTAAATTCAAAAGTCTTGAAAAAAGTGAGCTCATTGGCCAAAAATAATTTAGCAGACCTAAGGTTAATGCAGTGATTTGAATGGGTATCTTTGAAGAGTAGATGTGTTCTATGTCAACCTTTGAATATTGGCCCCTTAAAATATTGTGTAGCATTTAACTCAAATATTTCTCCCATCTGTGCTTTAGTTTTCTTAATAACTCAGCACCTGAAATATATGTTTGTTGAACATCTTTAACATCCTTCTCCTAATGCTAGAATATAAGCTTCATGACAACATAGACCATTTGCTTTCCTCTATATGCCCAGTGGCTTGACCAGTGCCTGGCTCATAGTCCATAAGCAATACATATATTTTGAGTGAAGAAATCATTTGATGTGATGAGATATTGCATGATATGTTGAGCATGAAATGGGTATGTTTTCATAAAAATCAATTGAAAGATTCCTCTTTTTTATTCATTTTTAATTTTTTTGAGATTTATTTATTTATTTGAGAGAGAGAGAACACAGAGGGAAGGGGTAGAAGGGGAGGGAGAGAGAATCTCAAGCAGATTCCTCACGGAGCACGGAGCCCAATGCCAGGCTTGATCTCACAACCCTGAGATCACGACCTGAGCTGAAACCAAGAGCTGGTTGCTCCATGGACCGTACCACCCAGGCATCTCAAAATACTCCTCTTTTAAAGGAAGGCAGCCCATTAGGAAAGTGATAGTTAAGGTGGCTTGATCGTCATGAACTCATGTACATTCACTAAAATAATGTAAGTTCTCTTTAGTGCCAGTTGGCCATGACTTTAGGGGCTCAATTTCAGTTTACTGTACAATCTTTCACTGCCATTCTCAGAAGATAGCCTTTGAATAGGAAAAGCCAATGGAGTCCGGAATAGACAAGCAATTATACTTGCAGAAATGTAGGAAAAGACTGGAATGGGTGCTTTTTTTGGGTGCATATGACCCAATTGGGATAATTGAAACATTAAGAGCATTGAAAAATGAGGTGAATTTACCACTCTCATTTGCTTTATTTTTGAAAATTTTTATAATGCAAATTCTTAGTATAAATTATTACCAGTTTGAACCAGTTGCATTTACAAAATACCTTGAACCCTGCTAATAATAAATTGAAATTAAAATAAAGCACATTGTATGTTAGAGTGTGTATATATTTGTAATTGCACATATGAGTTTTCATAAAGTTTAGAAAAATAACATTAACCTAAATTATTAATATTTTCCATTTGTGGCTAGGCTATTCCTTAGGTTATCACTTATTTCAAGATGTTTGACCAAAGGCGCTCAATGAATGATCAAAGACATAATTTAAGGAGGTGAACTTTAAATTTTTATTTAGGAATATTTTTAACTACTGTGAGAGAAAGAAAAAAAATATGAGCAGTCCATGTATGGAAGATTATTCTGTGTCTAATATTGTTCGTAATATTACTACCAGAGTTTTTCAGGGTTCATCCACAAAATGCCTAAAAACAGCTGATTGCTTTAACTAAGATGATCTCACTCTAACTTGTGTTATATGAGGACATGTACTCAAAAACTTTAATCAAAATGGTTTCATATAATGATTTTGCGTTATAGGTTATACTGAGTGGTAAATATTTAAACAATGGGTTCATTCAAAATAATCAAGTATTGATGGCTTCATTTCTGTGCCTATGATGATATAAACAGTTCTTTATTGTTTATTGCCCCTGTTCCTCGAGAAAGCCAGGATCACCTTGTCTCCACAGCAAGGGCAAGATTATGTGAGGGTATGGGGGGCGGGGAGGCCCAGGGAAACCAGAAAAAGGTGAAGTAAAGTCAGATTCATTGTAACAGCATTGTCAGTGGACACATGAAGGGGAGAAACTGAAGAAACTTAGGGACACAACAGCAGTTGCTAACCATTTCATGGTTTGATTTAATGTAGCCTGACATCCATCAGGAAAGCATTTACTGCTGAAGTGGATTGCTTGCTAATCTCCAGTCATTCTGTAGCAGTAAGAGGAACACACATTTTCCTCAAATTCTTACTTAGCAACATCTGTATCAAAGTAAGTGCGCTTGACAGAAAGCCAAATCACATATATATTTTGCAGTTCAGAAAGAAAATCTAACAATACAATAAAATGGCTTTGTCTAGATTATAAAACTATGTACCTTTTAATAAATTATTTTAACACAAAGGAGAATTTTCTTTAAATAATATATAACACATAAGAATATTTTTACCTCGTAAAAGCCCCAAATTTAGACAAAGCAAGAAACAGACTCTTAATCATAGAGAACGGAGTGATGGTTACCAGAGGGGAGGTGGGTGGGGATAGAATGAAATAGGTGATGGGAATTAAGGAGGGTACTTATTCTGATGAGCCCTGGGCGATGTATGGAATTGTTGAATCACTATGTTGTACACCTGAAACTAATGTAACAGTGTATGTTAACTAATTGGAGTTAAAGTAAGAGCTTTACTTTTCTTTTAGGATTTTATTTATTTATTTATTTATTTATTTATTTATTTATTTATTTATTTATTTATATTTGCCAGAGAGAGAAAGAGAGAGCACATAAGTGCTGAGCAAGGAGCCAGATGCAGGACTTGATCCCAGGACCCTGGGATCATGACCTGAGCTGAAGGCAGATGGTTAACCAACTGAGACACCCAGGTGTCCCTAATATGAAAACTTTAAAAAAAAATTGGACCCCCCCCATTTAATGATAATCAACAGTGGCATACCAAAAGTAGAATGGCAGGAATGTCCATCCCAGATTTAGTCAGTAAAAGGTGAAGGGAGAGAGGCAGCAGTTCATAGTCTATAGAGAATTTTAAAACAAACAAAGAAAACCTAATCAGAATCTACCTCCCTTTTGTCATAACCATACTCTGGCCTCATTTAAGTTCCAGACCAGTGTTGGCAATTCTTTTCTGTAAAGGGCTAGAGAGCAAATATCTTAGGCTTTGTAGTCTTTGCTTCTCTGTTGCCACAGCTCTGCATTGCATCTGGAGATCAGCCTCAGACATGAAGTAAAGGGAGAGGGGTGGCTGGGTTCCAGTGAAANCAGCAGTTCATAGTCTATAGAGAATTTTAAAACAAACAAAGAAAACCTAATCAGAATCTACCTCCCTTTTGTCATAACCATACTCTGGCCTCATTTAAGTTCCAGACCAGTGTTGGCAATTCTTTTCTGTAAAGGGCTAGAGAGCAAATATCTTAGGCTTTGTAGTCTTTGCTTCTCTGTTGCCACAGCTCTGCATTGCATCTGGAGATCAGCCTCAGACATGAAGTAAAGGGAGAGGGGTGGCTGGGTTCCAGTGAAACTTCACTAGCTCCTGCTTTCTGTATGAAGAGTGCCTCTCTGCCCATCACTGGGTGACTTCCACACCTCCTAAGGGGCAAGAACACTTTCCTTGCATTGGCATCAGACTGAGCCTTCGAGGGGTCTTGTGAGCAGACAGGACCTCCACCACATCTATGCAGACAAAGAATACAGGGGGTCTCTTCCCTCTGCAGTGAGATATTTTACAGACCTTGTTGCTCCTTCATCATACACGTGGGTGTAAAGAAGACATTCAGAGCAGAAGCAGAGCAGTGCTGATTTGTACTTGATGGGCAAAGCTTTGTTGTAAGACACTACAAGTTTGGGGTTGCTTGTTTCTGCAGTAAAACCTAGTGAAAACTGACTGATACATTTCATGTTAACTCAGTGTCAATTTTATCACTTAGGCCAGAGGATGACTGGGTGGGGGGGCCCAAATGTAGTTACAGAAAGTGTTCATTGCCTAGAAGTTCTATGATTTCACGCTATCTTCAACTTCTAAATGAACTCTGGGAGAGGAATTTTTCAAAGCAATGGAACTTGTGTGGGACATTTAATTCTTTCTCTCAATACATCAATCCTCTTCAGCCTGAAATAGAAAGCAAGCTGAATAAAATGTTTAAATTATCCACTTATTTTTTAGGTTAAACTAAAACCTTAAGTTTCTTCTTCCAATAAATAATCTCATTATAAAAGTAAATGATGCTGTGGTAGAGACCCTTATTTTGTATCTATTGAACAGACTTGTGTACATTCCTAAGCAATATCCATTAAACCATGCCTTTGGTTGGCTTCTGTGGGGGACAGAGTTACCTGGAAATATTTCAGTATTATAAGCCTTTCACAAATAAGCTTGAGTCACAGCATTCCAATGTATTTTAATCATGAGGAAGATCAGGCACAATAATAATTATTGATATCAAGATACCATTTTATTTTAAAGATTTATTTATTTATCTGAGAGAGAGATTGCATGCACAAGTGGGGGGAAGGGGCAAAGGGAGAGGGGAAAAAATCCTCAAGCAGATTCCCCACTGAATGCAGAGCCCAATGCGGGGCTCAATTCCAGGACCCTGACACTGTGACCTGAGCCAAAATCAAGAGTCGGATGCTCAACGGACTGAGCCACCAAGTGCCCCTAAAGATGCCATTTTAAATCTAATTTCATAGCTTCCATTTTGTTCTAACCAATGCAAAATTAAGATGATGGTTTGATTTCTATTATAAATGGCTCAGAGGAGATCTTCAATAAATTGATTCCATTCAAAGCATCCTTGCCAATCAGTGTGCTGGACCCAGGACACACAGTGATGAACACAGCAGACATGGACCCTGCGATCATGGAATGCCGGAGATGGGCATCAATCAATTAATTGCACAAATAAGATTAAAATTGCAACTCTGTTTAGGGCTGTGAATAAGAAACACATGGTGCTCTGAGAATGGATTTCAGCATTTACCAAGTATGAGAATCAGGAAAGGCTGCTCTGAAGAATCAACGCTGGATCTTCTCCAGGAAGAGCAGGGGTTGCTAGGTGAAGAGAGGTGAAGGAGTGTTTCAGCAGAAGCAGCAGTGTATGCAGAGACCCTGTGGTGAAGGAAGCACGCTGGATACCTGGGCCTGACGCAAGGCCAGTGTGGCTCACTAGCATACCATTCATGGTTAGCACGGTGCAGGGTAAGACTAGAGAGGGGGCCAGAGCACACAGGCCTTGTAGACCAAGTCAAGGACTTTTATGTTAATTAGAGACAGTTAATATTCTCCTGGGTGAGATATGCTGGATACAATCAAATTGTGTTTGGAAAATATCACTCTGGCCGCAGGTAGTGAACAAGTGGGGTGTGCACATCGGTGAGTATGTGTGTATGGTAAGGAGGGCATTGCAGTGATCCAGGTGAAAACTTACTGTAGCATAGGCCAGAGGGGGTTGGGAAACAGAGAGGAAACAGTAAATTTGAGATCACCTTGGAGACACTACTTTCAGACCTATGAGAGGAGATGTGAAATAGAGTTGAATATAGAGGTCTGGAGCTTAGAGAGGTCTGAACTCAGACAAAATATGTAAGTCTCTACTATCACAGATATAAATCAGGTTGCCTAGGGAGAGTACAGAGTGCGCAGGGGAGTGAGCCCAGGCTTGAGCTCTGAGGAGGCCAACTTTTAATAAATTGGGGAATTTCCAGCCATTATTTCTTCAAATAGTTTTTCTGCTCCTCTGTCTCTCTCCTTTCATTCTGTTACTCCCATTATGCATATGTTGATGCTCTTAGAAGTATCCCACAATTCTCTGAGGCTGTTTTTGTTCATTCTTTCTTCCCTTTTCCCCTTAAAGTGCATTGTCTCTATTAATCTTCATATTCACTAATTCTTTCTTCTGCCAGCCCATATTGGTTGTTGAGTGCATCTAGTGAACTTGCTATTTCAACATGAAAATTTCCATTTGGTTCATTTTCATAATTTCTATCACTTTATTAAATACTGCAACCTATGTGTATTGTCATCGTATATTCCATTACTTCCTTAAGTCATAGTTTCTTGCAGGTCTTTGAACGTAATTATAATGGCCACTTTGAAGACTGTTATTTAAATTCAGATATCTGGTTACTCCCACAGGTAGTTTCTATTGCCTGCTTTTTCCCTAATGTCACATTTTCCTGGTTTTTTTGGTTTGTTTGTCTTGAAACTGGGCATTTTAGATAATATACTCTAGCAACTCCAGATACTGGCTTTACATCCCCCATCCCTGGGCTTGTTATTGTTTCTTTATTTGTTTAATAACAAGCTAGATTATTTTAATGAAATCTATTCCCCCTCCCCCATAGTGTTAAGCTTCTTACGTTCCTCCTTTGGAGGTACACAGTGTTGGGTGTGCCCACTCACCCTGGGATAACCCTGGTTTTGGCAGGGCTGTCTTTAATTGTCTCCTTCCATGACCACACTTAGATGGTAAACTCCACTAATTGCTGGCTGATTGTTTTCAGCAATGCCCATGGGTGTTTATTGTTCCAGAGATTAACTATTAAAATTAGGGTCCTTTAAAGAAGGACCCAATTTCCAAGGTCAGTGATTGATATTTGCTCTAACCACAAATGGGCTCCTATCTATCTCTTTCTCAGGTTTTCTTGGACAGACTAGATCAATTCCCTTCACTGTGACTTTCACTATTTATAAGATTGCCGTTAAGCTTGAAACTGCCCACACTCTGTTCCAATTGAAATCAATTTCTTTGGGAAGAGATCAGAAACTCTCTGTTTACTGCCCACTTCTCCTCCCAGGTAGAATGTTTGAGCCATGGCTTTGGAGCTGGGGATGGGAACAATGGTGTAGTTCTCTTTGAATGACATTCCCACTTTAGGGGATGAGTGCTTGGTGGAAGTAGGGGGCAGTAGACTAAGGTCTTTTTGGATTGGGTCTCCTGGCATGCAAGTAATGCTTTTTGAGACAGCAAAGGACCACTGAGGCCCCAGTATTCTCAGTGATGCCATTCAAGGTAGAGCTTCTGTCTTATGAGTGGAGGTCGAGCAGAAATAGGGAGCCCTCACTTCTTGGCACAACTTGCCTAGAATTTAGGCTCATCAGGTAGTTGAGAACAGGATGAGAAATGCTGACACTCTGCTTCTCCTGTGAAGAAAGCCCTCTGACTATTTGCTGGAGAGAAAGAAAGCTCTGTGTTCCTGGCTGCATCGGTAAGCTTTCTATTGTATTGAGTTGGGAACCAAGAGTAGGGGATCTCAGTTCAAATACCACAGACTCTTGCTGTTATTTTCAAATGTTCATAGATTTCCTTCATTTGTTTCTTCACTTGCTATATGTCCTTTGGACCATTTCCATAGACATTAAATGATTTTTTAAAGAAAATACTTTTCATCATCTTCACTGGGGAGTGGGTCTGCACAGTTTATCACAGTGTCATGCTGGAAGTCCTCCTCCAAAAGATAACTTTCAGCAGCAGCAGAAGAGGATGAGCAATCCAATGAGGGAAAGAAAGAATGACCAGAGAGGTAGAGAGAAAAACAGACAGTATGTTATCTAAGTCAAGAGACCATGGCTGGTAGGTCAAGTAAGACCGAAAAATGTGGATTGAAATTGACATAAGGAAGTCATCGGCATTGTTAGTTTTGGTAGGGTGATGATGGTTGGAGTGCAATGAGGATGGGAGCCAGGCAAAGAGGTGGATATAAAGAGTATAAAGATATACTCTTATATAAAGATATTTTTATATAAATATATAAAGACTATTACATTTTTTAAAATATAAACTTTGTAGAACAAAGTTTAGAAAATAATAAAATGAGCATACCTGTGCCTGTCACCAGTTTTATTAAATCTTAACATGTGGTCATATTTACTTTTGATTAAGATAAATTAAAGATTTGGTTGAGTCCCCTGGTATACTCTTTCCCAATCCCTCTCCCTATTCTCCAGAGGTAAGCATTATCATTAATTTTGTGTCTTTCATTTCTGTTCATATATAATATTATTACTACATTTACACATATATGTAAATGATACAAAAATATGGTTAAGTCCTTAATTTATATATAAATGATATTAAATGTTACATACTTTTCTGCAACTTGCTTTTAAAAAAAACCCCAATATTATGCTTTAGAAATTCATCCATTTATTCACAGGAGATATAACTCAAGTTCATTTATTTTAGAAATATGCCCTAAATTGGCAACTATTTTTTTATTATGTTCTGTTAGCCACCGTACATCATTAATTTTTGATGTAGTGTTCAATGATTCTTTAGTTTCATATAACACCCAGTGCTCATCACAACATATGCCCTCCTTAATACCCATCACCCAGCTACCCCATTCCCCCACTCCCCTCCCTTCTGAAACCCCAGTTTGTTTCCCAGAGTCCATAGTCTCTCATGGTTCATCTCCCTCTCTGATTGCTCCCCCTTCAGTTTTCCCTCCCTTCTCCTATGGGCTTCCACACTATTCCTTATGTTCCACATATGCGTGAAACCATATGATAATTGTCTTTCTCTCCTTGACTTATTTCACTTAGCATAATCCCCTCTAGTTCCATCCATGTCATTGCAAATGGTGGGTATTCATCCTTTCTGATGGCTGAGTAATATTCCATTATATATATGTACCACATCTTCTTTATCCATTCGTCTGTTGAAAGGCATCTCTGCTCCTTCCACAGTTTGGCTATTGTGGACATTGCTGCTATGAACATTGGGGTGCATGTGCCCCTTTTCACTCCATCTGTATCTTTGGGGTAAATACCTAGTAGTGCAATTGCTGGGTCATAGGGTAGCTCTATTTTTAACATCTTGA
>NC_048221.1:60928559-60965250 GCF_002007445.2 Ailuropoda melanoleuca | reverse complement strand
TAAGTGCTGAGCAAGGAGCCAGATGCAGGACTTGATCCCAGGACCCTGGGATCATGACCTGAGCTGAAGGCAGATGGTTAACCAACTGAGACACCCAGGTGTCCCTAATATGAAAACTTTAAAAAAAATTGGACCCCCCCCCATTTAATGATAATCAACAGTGGCATACCAAAAGTAGAATGGCAGGAATGTCCATCCCAGATTAGTCAGTAAAGGTGAAGGGAGAGAGGCAGCAGTTCATAGTCTATAGAGAATTTTAAAACAAACAAAGAAAACCTAATCAGAATCTACCTCCCTTTTGTCATAACCATACTCTGGCCTCATTTAAGTTCCAGACCAGTGTTGGCAATTCTTTTCTGTAAAGGGCTAGAGAGCAAATATCTTAGGCTTTGTAGTCTTTGCTTCTCTGTTGCCACAGCTCTGCATTGCATCTGGAGATCAGCCTCAGACATGAAGTAAAGGGAGAGGGGTGGCTGGGTTCCAGTGAAACTTCACTAGCTCCTGCTTTCTGTATGAAGAGTGCCTCTCTGCCCATCACTGGGTGACTTCCACACCTCCTAGGGGGCAAGAACACTTTCCTTGCATTGGCATCAGACTGAGCCTTCGAGGAGTCTTGTGAGCAGACAGGACCTCCACCACATCTATGCAGACAAAGAATACAGTGGGTCTCTTCCCTCTGCAGTGAGATATTTTACAGACCTTGTTGCTCCTTCATCGTACACGTGGGTGTAAAGAAGACATTCAGAGCAGAAGCAGAGTAGTGCTGATTTGTACTTGATGGGCAAAGCTTTGTTGTAAGACACTACAAGTTTGGGGTTGCTTGTTTCTGCAGTAAAACCTAGTGAAAACTGACTGATACATTTCATGTT
Source organism: Ailuropoda melanoleuca (assembly GCF_002007445.2). Lineage (NCBI taxonomy): Eukaryota > Metazoa > Chordata > Mammalia > Carnivora > Ursidae > Ailuropoda > Ailuropoda melanoleuca. The sequence goes on along the minus strand of NC_048221.1, from coordinate 60,964,381 downwards.
AACTCAGTGTCAATTTTATCACTTAGGCCGGAGGATGACTGGGTGGGGGGGCCCAAATGTAGTTACAGAAAGTGTTCATTGCCTAGAAGTTCTATGATTTCACGCTATCTTCAACTTCTAAATGAACTCTGGGAGAGGAATTTTTCAAAGCAATGGAACTTGTGTGGGACATTTAATTCTTTCTCTCAATACATCAATCCTCTTCAGCCTGAAATAGAAAGCAAGCTGAATAAAATGTTTAAATTATCCACTTATTTTTTAGGTTAAACTAAAACCTTAAGTTTCTTCTTCCAATAAATAATCTCATTATAAAAGTAAATGATGCTGTGGTAGAGACCCTTATTTTGTATCTATTGAACAGACTTGTGTACATTCCTAAGCAATATCCATTAAACCATGCCTTTGGTTGGCTTCTGTGGGGGACAGAGTTACCTGGAAATATTTCAGTATTATAAGCCTTTCACAAATAAGCTTGAGTCACAGCATTCCAATGTATTTTAATCATGAGGAAGATCAGGCACAATAATAATAATTGATATCAAGATACCATTTTATTTTAAAGATTTATTTATTTATCTGAGAGAGAGATTGCATGCACAAGTGGGGGGAAGGGGCAAAGGGAGAGGGGAAAAAATCCTCAAGCAGATTCCCCACTGAATGCAGAGCCCAATGCGGGGCTCAATTCCAGGACCCTGACACTGTGACCTGAGCCAAAATCAAGAGTCGGATGCTCAACGGACTGAGCCACCAAGTGCCCCTAAAGATGCCATTTTAAATCTAATTTCATAGCTTCCATTTTGTTCTAACCAATGCAAAATTAAGATGATGGTTTGATTTCTATTATAAATGGCTCAGAGGAGATCTTCAATAAATTGATTCCATTCAAAGCATCCTTGCCAATCAGTGTGCTGGACCCAGGACACACAGTGATGAACACAGCAGACATGGACCCTGCGATCATGGAATGCCGGAGATGGGCATCAATCAATTAATTGCACAAATAAGATTAAAATTGCAACTCTGTTTAGGGCTGTGAATAAGAAACACATGGTGCTCTGAGAATGGATTTCAGCATTTACCAATATGAGAATCAGGAAAGGCTGCTCTGAAGAATCAACGCTGGATCTTCTCCAGGAAGAGCAGGGGTTGCTAGGTGAAGAGAGGTGAAGGAGTGTTTCAGCAGAAGCAGCAGTGTATGCAGAGACCCTGTGGTGAAGGAAGCACGCTGGATACCTGTGGCTCACTAGCATACCATTCATGGTTAGCACGGTGCAGGGTAAGACTAGAGAGGGGGCCAGAGCACACAGGCCTTGTAGACCAAGTCAAGGACTTTTATGTTAATTAGAGACAGTTAATATTCTCCTGGGTGAGATAGGCTGGATACAATCAAATTGTGTTTGGAAAATATCACTCTGGCCGCAGGTAGTGAACAAGTGGGGTGTGCACATCGGTGAGTATGTGTGTATGGTAAGGAGGGCATTGCAGTGATCCAGGTGAAAACTTACTGTAGCATAGGCCAGAGGGGGTTGGGAAACAGAGAGGAAACAGTAAATTTGAGATCACCTTGGAGACACTACTTTCAGACCTATGAGAGGAGATGTGAAATAGAGTTGAATATAGAGGTCTGGAGCTTAGAGAGGTCTGAACTCAGACAAAATATGTAAGTCTCTACTATCACAGATATAAATCAGGTTGCCTAGGGAGAGTACAGAGTGCGCAGGGGAGTGAGCCCAGGCTTGAGCTCTGAGGAGGCCAACTTTTAATAAATTGGGGAATTTCCAGCCATTATTTCTTCAAATAGTTTTTCTGCTCCTCTGTCTCTCTCCTTTCATTCTGTTACTCCCATTATGCATATGTTGATGCTCTTAGAAGTATCCCACAATTCTCTGAGGCTGTTTTTGTTCATTCTTTCTTCCCTTTTCCCCTTAAAGTGCATTGTCTCTATTAATCTTCATATTCACTAATTCTTTCTTCTGCCAGCCCATATTGGTTGTTGAGTGCATCTAGTGAACTTGCTATTTCAACATGAAAATTTCCATTTGGTTCATTTTCATAATTTCTATCACTTTATTAAATACTGCAACCTATGTGTATTGTCATCGTATATTCCATTACTTCCTTAAGTCATAGTTTCTTGCAGGTCTTTGAACGTAATTATAATGGCCACTTTGAAGACTGTTATTTAAATTCAGATATCTGGTTACTCCCACAGGTAGTTTCTATTGCCTGCTTTTTCCCTAATGTCACATTTTCCTGGTTTTTTTGGTTTGTTTGTCTTGAAACTGGGCATTTTAGATAATATACTCTAGCAACTCCAGATACTGGCTTTACATCCCCCATCCCTGGGCTTGTTATTGTTTCTTTATTTGTTTAATAACAAGCTAGATTATTTTAATGAAATCTATTCCCCCTCCCCCATAGTGTTAAGCTTCTTACGTTCCTCCTTTGGAGGTACACAGTGTTGGGTGTGCCCACTCACCCTGGGATAACCCTGGTTTTGGCAGGGCTGTCTTTAATTGTCTCCTTCCATGACCACACTTAGATGGTAAACTCCACTAATTGCTGGCTGATTGTTTTCAGCAATGCCCATGGGTGTTTATTGTTCCAGAGATTAACTATTAAAATTAGGGTCCTTTAAAGAAGGACCCAATTTCCAAGGTCAGTGATTGATATTTGCTCTAACCACAAATGGGCTCCTATCTATCTCTTTCTCAGGTTTTCTTGGACAGACTAGATCAATTCCCTTCACTGTGACTTTCACTATTTATAAGATTGCCGTTAAACTTGAAACTGCCCACACTCTGTTCCAATTGAAATCAATTTCTTTGGGAAGAGATCAGAAACTCTCTGTTTACTGCCCACTTCTCCTCCCAGGTAGAATGTTTGAGCCATGGCTTTGGAGCTGGGGATGGGAACAATGGTGTAGTTCTCTTTGAATGACATTCCCACTTTAGGGGATGAGTGCTTGGTGGAAGTAGGGGGCAGTAGACTAAGGTCTTTTTGGATTGGGTCTCCTGGCATGCAAGTAATGCTTTTTGAGACAGCAAAGGACCACTGAGGCCCCAGTATTCTCAGTGATGCCATTCAAGGTAGAGCTTCTGTCTTATGAGTGGAGGTCGAGCAGAAATAGGGAGCCCTCACTTCTTGGCACAACTTGCCTAGAATTTAGGCTCATCAGGTAGTTGAGAACAGGATGAGAAATGCTGACACTCTGCTTCTCCTGTGAAGAAAGCCCTCTGACTATTTGCTGGAGAGAAAGAAAGCTCTGTGTTCCTGGCTGCATCGGTAAGCTTTCTATTGTATTGAGTTGGGAACCAAGAGTAGGGGATCTCAGTTCAAATACCACAGACTCTTGCTGTTATTTTCAAATGTTCATAGATTTCCTTCATTTGTTTCTTCACTTGCTATATGTCCTTTGGACCATTTCCATAGACATTAAATGATTTTTTAAAGAAAATACTTTTCATCATCTTCACTGGGGAGTGGGTCTGCACAGTTTATCACAGTGTCATGCTGGAAGTCCTCCTCCAAAAGATAACTTTCAGCAGCAGCAGAAGAGGATGAGCAATCCAATGAGGGAAAGAAAGAATGACCAGAGAGGTAGAGAGAAAACCAGACAGTATGTTATCTAAGTCAAGAGACCATGGCTGGTAGGTCAAGTAAGACCGAAAAATGTGGATTGAAATTGACATAAGGAAGTCATCGGCATTGTTAGTTTCGGTAGGGTGATGATGGTTGGAGTGCAATGAGGATGGGAGCCAGGCAAAGAGGTGGATATAAAGAGTATAAAGATATACTCTTATATAAAGATATTTTTATATAAATATATAAAGACTATTACATTTTTTAAAATATAAACTTTGTAGAACAAAGTTTAGAAAATAATAAAATGAGCATACCTGTGCCTGTCACCAGTTTTATTAAATCTTAACATGTGGTCATATTTACTTTTGATTAAGATAAATTAAAGATTTGGTTGAGTCCCCTGGTATACTCTTTCCCAATCCCTCTCCCTATTCTCCAGAGGTAAGCATTATCATTAATTTTGTGTCTTTCATTTCTGTTCATATATAATATTATTACTACATTTACACATATATGTAAATGATACAAAAATATGGTTAAGTCCTTAATTTATATATAAATGATATTAAATGTTACATACTTTTCTGCAACTTGCTTTTAAAAAAAACCCCAATATTATGCTTTAGAAATTCATCCATTTATTCACAGGAAATATAACTCAAGTTCATTTATTTTAGAAATATGCCCTAAATTGGCAACTATTTTTTTATTATGTTCTGTTAGCCACCGTACATCATTAATTTTTGATGTAGTGTTCAATGATTCTTTAGTTTCATATAACACCCAGTGCTCATCACAACATATGCCCTCCTTAATACCCATCACCCAGCTACCCCATTCCCCCACTCCCCTCCCTTCTGAAACCCCAGTTTGTTTCCCAGAGTCCATAGTCTCTCATGGTTCATCTCCCTCTCTGATTGCTCCCCCTTCAGTTTTCCCTCCCTTCTCCTATGGGCTTCCACACTATTCCTTATGTTCCACATATGCGTGAAACCATATGATAATTGTCTTTCTCTCCTTGACTTATTTCACTTAGCATAATCCCCTCTAGTTCCATCCATGTCATTGCAAATGGTGGGTATTCATCCTTTCTGATGGCTGAGTAATATTCCATTATATATATGTACCACATCTTCTTTATCCATTCGTCTGTTGAAAGGCATCTCTGCTCCTTCCACAGTTTGGCTATTGTGGACATTGCTGCTATGAACATTGGGGTGCATGTGCCCCTTTTCACTCCATCTGTATCTTTGGGGTAAATACCTAGTAGTGCAATTGCTGGGTAATAGGGTAGCTCTATTTTTAACATCTTGAGGAACCTCCATACTATTTTCCAGAGTGGCTGTATCAGCTTGCATTCCCACCAACAGTGTAAGAGGGTTCCCCTTTCTCCACATCCTTGCCAGTGTGGATGAAAGACCTCAATATGAGGCAGGAATCCATCAAAATCCTAGAGGAGAACATGGGCAGTAACCTCTACGACATCGGCCACAGCAACTTCTTTCAAGACACATCTCCAAAGGCAAGGGAAACAAAAGCAAAAATGAACTTTTGGGACTTCATCAAGATAAAAAGCTTCTGCATGGCAAAGGAAACAGTCAACAAAACTAAGAGGCAACCCCAGAATGAAAGAAGATATTTGCAAATGACATTACAGATAAAGGGGTGATATCCAAGATCTACAAAAAAATTTTCAACCTCAACACCCAAAAAACAAAGAATCCAGTCAGAAAATGGGCAGAAGACATTAACAGACAGTTCCCCAAAGAAGACATACAAATGGCTAACATACACATGAAAAAAATGTTCAACATCACGAGCCATCAGGGAAATACAAATCAAAACCACAATAAGATACCAGCTTACACCAGTTAGAATGGCAAAAATTAATAAAACAGGAAAAAACAAATGTTGCCAAGGATGTGGAGAAAGGGAAACCCTAATTTGGCATCTTCTACTGATNTGGAGAAAGGGAAACCCTAATTTGGCATCTTCTATTGATGAACATTTAAGCTGCTTATGAGTGTTTCTTATTACAAAGAGAGTTCCACTGAACGTTCTGGAGTACACCTTCTTGTATGCATGTGTCAGGATATTCTTAGAAGTGGAGATGCTGGGGTATAAGGTCACATGCCTAAGTTTTGCCAGGTGGANAACATTTAAGCTGCTTATGAGTGTTTCTTATTACAAAGAGAGTTCCACTGAACGTTCTGGAGTACACCTTCTTGTATGCATGTGTCAGGATATTCTTAGAAGTGGAGATGCTGGGGTATAAGGTCACATGCCTAAGTTTTGCCAGGTGGATATGCATGTGTCAGGATATTCTTAGAAGTGGAGATGCTGGGGTATAAGGTCACATGCCTGAAGTTTTGCCAGGTGGTATCAGTGGCTCTCCAGAGTAACACCAATAGCACACAAATTTCCATTTCTTCAACATCCCCATCATCAATTTTTCTTAATTTGCCTTTCAGATGGATGTAAAATGTATTTCGTTATGGTTTAATTTATTTTCCCTGTTTACTCATGGGGTTCAACATCTTTATACTACTTATTGGCAATTTGGCTTCCTCTTCTGAATGACTTCATCCTTTTGCCCATTATTATCCGGAGATCTGTTTCCTCATTAACTTGCAGGAATTCCTCATGTACAGTGGAGCCTAATTTTGTTAGGAATGTACGTTACAAATATATTTTTTCAATCTGTGCCTTATCCTTCAGTTTTTTTTTGGTTTATTTCTTTAAACAGATATTTTTAATTTGAATGTACTCAGACTTACATGTGTCCTCCATTATGGTTTGTTATGTTTGTTTTTGCTATTTGAGAAAAGCTATTTCATTTGGGTTTTCTCTTTTTATATTTCATCAAACATTGCTGTTATCAGAGGCGATGAGTCAAACGTGAATTTATTGCTCACTCTGGAACCTCTAAATAACTCTTGAAGAAATTTACAAAAGGCCAAGGGGACATGGTAGTGGTAGATTGAGGGTCACTTTGGAATGCTTTTTTAAAAAAAAAGTAGCAGACACTTAGTAAAGAGTGGAAAGGAGCTTATAGAAGTAGGAGATGGTTAGTTTAAAGCCAGTAGGATGCATATGATTGAGAGGAAGAGGCTGAGTGTGCAGAAACTATTGCTACATATAATCACACATACTCATTTTGTAGATGCATAAAGACCCTGGAAGCTGGGTAGTGATGGAATAAATGACCAGGGGAGTTACTGGCCCTAGGTAGGAGGAAGAACAGCATCCCTGCTATTAACACAAAGGAAGATGCAGCTGGATTCGTGGATTGTGAGAGATGCAGCTGGATTTGTATGTGAGGAATTAGGAAGATGGAGCTCTTCGACTTAATGGCTTCTATTTTCTCTGTAAAACAAACAAACAAAAATCATCATCTGTAGAAACAAGAGGCATTAGGATGGGAGAAGATGGGTTATTCTTCTCCTTTGAAGAAAGTGGGACAGCCAGTTAACATTGTGAAGGATAGTAGAACGAGTTGATTAGAAGAATCTAGCAGGATTGCTGAAGATCTCTTCTGAGAATCCCACATTTTGCATGCACCTGGCTATTGTCTTTGCACCGTTTGACTCCCCAGTCTCTATTTCATAACATATCTGAACCTGAAAATTCCACACAGCTTCTGGGGCTTATGGTGGAGAGAAGTGAGGCATAGAGGTGCAGCTCACTTAGGGCTCTGTGGTTGATTTGGGCTGTCCCCTGAGGAAGGAGGCTGCCTGGGGCAGTAGCTACCTAGTGATCATGTGGTGAAATGGCACTATCTCCTCGGGCCCTTCCAATGGAATAAATAAATAAATACTTACATTTGGCCATTTGATTACTTTTCAGGTGTGACTTTGTCATGTTACCAGTTTTTTTTTAAAATTAATAAACTACCTTTTAGAGCAGTTTTAGGTTTATAGACAAATGAGCAGAAAGTTCAGAGATCCTCCATATACTCCCTCCCCAACCCCATGGGTTCCCCTATTATTAGTATCCTGTATTGGTGTGGTAAATTTGTTTAAATGGATGAACCAAAATTAATACATTATTATCAATTAAAGTCCATAGTTCACGTTAGGGTTCATTCACTCCTTGTGTTGCGTATTCTGTAGGTTTTGATGAATGCATTATGTTATGTATCAAGCTCCTCCCCCACCCTCAATCCCTGGTATACACTAATCTTTCAACTGTTTCTATAATTTTATCTTTTCCAGAGTGTCCATACTGGAATCATACAGTATGTAACCTTTTCAGGTTGGCTTCTTTCACTCTGAAACAGAGATTTAAATTTCCTCCAAAGCTTTTTATGACTTGATGGTTCATTTCTTTTTATCGCTAAATAAAATTCCATTGTATGGATCATGATTTGTTTATCCATTCACTATTTTTTTCAACTGTAATATATTTTTTTCAAAATTCACATTGACTCTTGAAGGGGATCTTGTTTCTTCCAAGATGAATTATGAATAAAGCTACTATAAACATTAATGTGAAAGTCTTTGTGTGGACTAAGTTTTCTTTTTCTTTTTTTTTTTTATTTAAAGATTTTATTTATTTATTGGACAAAGAGAGACACAGCGAGAGAGTGAACACCAGCAGGGGGAGTGGGAGAGGGAGAAGCCGGCTTCCCGCTAAGCAGAGAGCTGGACATGGAGCTCTATCCCAGGACCCTGGGATCAATGACCTGAGCCAAAGGCAGACACTTAACGACTGAGCCATCCAGGCACCCCTGGACTTATGTTTTCAACTCAGTTGGGTAAATACTAAGGAGTGTGACTACTGGATCACATGATGAAGACTATGTTTAACTTTGTAAGAAACTACCAAATTATCTTCTGAGTTCTTCCATTTTGCATTCCCACCAGCAATAAATAAGAGTTTCTGTTGCTCCATATCTCATCAGCTTTTGATGTTGCCAGTGTTTTGGATTTTAGTCATTCTCATAGGTGAATAGTAGTATCTCCTTATTATTATAATTTCCTTTGATGTGGAGTTTCTTTTAATAAACTTATTTGCTATCTGTATATTTTCTTTGGTGAGTTGTCTATTAAGGTCATTTGTCCGCTTTTTAAATTGAGTTGCTTCTTTTCTTATTGTTGAGTTTTAAGAGTTCCTTCTCCTAGAAGAAAACACTGGTAAGCTTGACATCAACTCAGTAATATATTTTTTGGATTTTCTCCAAAGGCAGTGGCAACAAAAGCAAAAGTAAACAAATAAAATTTCCTCAAAACCAAAAGCTTCTATACAGTGGAGGAAACCATCAACATAAGCCAAACCATCAACATAAGCCACCTGGCACCTGGGTGGCTCAGTCAGTTAAGCATCTGCCTTCAGCTCCCATCATGATCCCAGGGTTCTGGGATCAAGCTCCATGTCAGGCTCTCTGCTCAGCAGGGAGACTGCTTCTTCCTCTCCCTCTGTGCTCCCTTCCCCCCTTTCTCAAATAAATAAATAAAATTTTTTAAAAAGCTTCAAAATATATAAAGAACTTATACAACTCAATAATAAAAACCAAATAATCTGATTAAAAATGGGCAGAGGCTTTGAACAGACATTTTCCAAAGAAGACATACAGAAGGCAAACAAGCACATGAAAAGATGTCCAACATCACTAATCATCAGGGAAGTGCAAATCAAAACCATGTTGAGCTGTCTCACACTTGTCAGAATAGCTAGTATCAAAAAGAAGAGGAATCACAAGCATTGAAGAAGTTGTGGAGAAAAGGCGACACTTTTATACTACTGGTGAGAATGTAAATTGGTGCAGCCGCTATGGAAAACAGTATGTCAGTTCCCTAAAAAAATTGAAAATGGAACTATTGTATTCCACTTCTGAGTATTTATCTAAAGAAAATGAAAGCACTAATTCAGAAAGATGTATTCATCCCTATGTTCATTACAGCATTACTTACAATAGCCAAGATACAGAAACAACTTGAGTAGTATATGCATGGACGAATGGATAAAGAAGTTGTGGTATATACACATAATGAAATACCACTCAGCCCTAAAAAGAAGGAAATTTTCCACTTGCAACTAGCAGATGGTCCTTGAGGATATTATGCTAAGTGAAATAAATCAGACAGAGAAAGACAAATCCATTTGATTTCACTTATATGTAAAATCTAAAAAAAATAAATTAACAAATAAAACAAAACTCATAGATGCAGATAACAGATTGGTGGTTATCAGAGAAGAAGGAGTTAGGGGGTGGGGATAAAGGTGAAGAGAGTCAATTGTATGGTGACAGATGATAACTAGACTTACTGTGGTGATGACTTTGCAGTGTATGCATATATCAAATTATTATGTTGTACATCTGAAACTAATATACTATTATATACCAGTTGTTATTAATTTCTAGTTTCATACTGTTGTCATCAGGAAATATACTTGGTACGATTTCACTTTTCTTAAATTTGCTAAGACTTGTTTTGTGATTTACCTGGAGAATGTGTGTACTTTAGAACAATGTACATTCTGTTGCTTTGGGATGGAATATTACACACGTTTGCTAAGTCCACTTGGCCTATACTTTTATTTAGGTTATTAATTTTCTGTCTGGATGATCTCTTCATTGTTGAAAGTGAAGTATTGAAGTATCCTACTACTTTTTTTCCCTTCAGATCTCTTAGTATTTACTTAATATATTTAGGAGCTACGATGTTGGGTGATATACATTTATAATTTTTATATCCTTTTGATAAATTGACTCCTTTATCATTATATAATGACTTTCTTTGTCACTATTACAGTTTCTGACTTAAAGTCTATTTTTTTTCTGATACAAATAAAACTACCCCTGCTCCCTTGTGGTTTCTATTTGGATAGAATATCTTTTTCCATCTCTTTACTTTGACCCCATGTCCTTAAAGGTAAAGTGAGTCTTTTGATATTAGTACACAGTTGAGTCTTTTTTTTTTTCCTCCCCTTCCATCCATTCAGCCAGCCTATGCCTTTAAATTGGAGAATTTAGCCCGTTTATATTTAAGGTAATTATTGATAGGTAAAACTTACTAATGCTATCTTATTAATTATTTTCTAGCTGTTTTGCACTTCCCTTGTTCTTTTGCTGTCTTTCTTTGTGGACTTATGATTTTCTATCGTGGTATGCTTCTTTTTATCTTTTGTGTATCTATTGTAGTTTTTTGTTTGGTGGTTACCATGGAGCTTACATGAAACATCTTAAAGATATTATAGTTTATTTAAAGCTGATAATAGCTTAACTTTGCATACAAAAACTACACTCTTTTATCCCTGTTCATTTCTGTTTTTGATGCCACAATTTATGTCTTTTTATATTATGTATGCATTAAAATATTATTTTAGGTATAGATATTTTTAATACTTTTGTTCTTTAACCTTTATGCTGTAGTTAAATGGCTAATGCACCACCATATTACAGTAATATAGTCTTCTGAATTTAACTACTTATCTTTACCATTGTGTTTTATATTTTCATAAGTTTTCATGTTACTAATTAATGTATTTTATTTCAGCTTGAAAATCTCCTTTCAGCATTTCCTGTAAAGCAGGTCTAGTGGTGATGAAATCCCTTAGTTGTTTTTTTTTTTTTTTTGGCTTTGTCTTTCCTTTATTTCTGAAATACAACTTTGCTGAGCAAAGTATTCTTGGTTGTCCCTTTTCCCTTTCAGCATTTCAAATATAATATCTCTTTTGGCCTGCAAAGGTTCTGCTTAGAAATCTGTTTATAGCCTTATTTGGGTTTCCTTATAGGTAAAGTTTATTTTTTCTTTTGCTGCTTTTAAGCCCCCCTCCCCCTTTTTTAAATTAAATTTTGGATACTTTTATTATGTGCCTTGGAGTAGAATTCTTTGAATTGAAAATTTTGGAAAGCTCTGAGTTTCATAAAATTGGATGTCCCCACCTCTCCCCTGATTTGAGGAGTTCTCAGACATCATTCCTTTAAGTCAACTTTCTTTCTTTTTATACCTCTCTTCTCTTTCTGGGACTCCAATAATATTTTTCTCAATGGTATCCCATAATGTGGTACCCATATTTTTCACTCTTGTTCATTCTTTTTTCTTTGTTTGCTTCTATCTGGATAATTTCAAATAACCTGTCTTTGACTTCATAGATTCTTTCTTATGCTTGTTCAAGCCTAATATTGATGATCTCTGTTGCATTTTTCATTCCATTCACTGTGTTTTTTAGCTCCAGATTTTCTGTTTGGTTCTTTTTCATGATTTATAGCTCGATGTTAAACTTCCCATTTTGTTCATGTATTGTTTCTCCGATTTCATTGAATTGTCTTTCTGTGTTTTCTTGTAGCTCGCTGAACTTCCTTAAAACAACTATTTTGAATTCTTCATCAGGAAAATTGCAGATTTTTGTGTCTTTGAAATTGGTTTCTTTGTGTTTCTTTGGTGGTGTAATGTTTCTTTGATTTTTCATGTTTCTTGAAGTCTTACTTTGTTGTCTTTGCATTCTCCTTCATTCTTTCCTGACTACCTTCAGGAAAGAAATACCGCCTGTCAGCCCTACTACAGATCCTGAGGCTTTCTCAGATATTTTCTTTGTATATGCCTGCTCTGTATTTCTAGTTCCCTCTTAAGATTATATGCCTTTTCAGATCTTGCAAAGCCAGACTAGGTGCTTTCTCTACAGCATTGCTAAATGCTCAAGTCCATGTATTTCCTCCTAGTCCTGCAGAGTCTGGCTGGATTTCTGTGTCTGCTTACTAACTGTTTGCAAAAACTTTCACTTGCCTCCCTCAGGAGCACACACAAGGAGCCAGCCGTAGGGTGGGAGTTTGTGTGGGTGAAGCATGTGGAATGTTGGGGGTGCCTGCAGGCGAGTCAGGGAAATCCACAGACGAGATGTCTCTAGTGGCTCAAAAGCAGGCTTCTGATAGAATCTGCAAAGAGGATAGTATGATCTACATGTCTTAGATGCCCTCCAAGAGTCCTGGCTGCTGTTCTCCCAGCCTGTCTCCACCCCAAGCAATGCAGCACATGTCAGTATTCTGCATGAGGCAAGAAAGAAATGGGCTTCTTTCGCAGTGTTCTGCAAAGCTGTGGAACCCAGGTGCTCTCTCATAAGCCCTCTTGCCCCTAGGGAGAGAGCTGGACTGAGAATGTCTCTCTTGGCATGGAGCTGTGCCACCTTGGGGACAAGGGATGTGGGTAAAATGGCACTGTTCCTCTAACCCTCTTTGATGTGTCCAATCTTGGAGATATATGTATATATATATATAACATATATATATATATATATATATGTATATATATATATATATTTACTCCAACAGAGTGCTGGAACTTCTCTGCTATATTCCTGGACTTCCATAAATATCTTCTCATCTGTGGGTGATTGTTAAAATTGGTGTTCTTTGAGGGGAAGTTGGTAGGGAACTCCTATTTTGCCATTTTGGTGATATCACTCTCTTATATCTTAGTCATTTCTAATATTCCCCTATTAAGAAGAATGCTGTGATAAGCCCCATTGTGTGGAGCCTTTCTATAAAATAAGGAGTATTTTTCTAGGATATTTCCTAAAATAGAAATTACTAGCTTCAAAATAAAAGCAGTTTTAATTAAGGGTCCTGAGTTATACTGCCAAATTGCTCTCCTGAAAGGTTCTGCAAAATTACAGTTCTGATAACAAGATGCAAGCCTGCTTGTTTCATTTCACTCCCTATCATTGAATATTACTTAAAAACATTTGTTAATTTCATGGGCAGTTTCCAATATATTCTGATTTAAAGTTTTGAAACTCTATGGCATCCTGTTTATCCTCAAATGTATGAACTTGTGTATCATTGCAGCAAGGAGAAAGAATATTTCTCATCTTGCTGTTTAGTAGTTATTAAAATGAAAAAATTCCAACACTCTTGTATTTCTTTTTCTCTGATGTATATAATTATTTGTACACACATTTTCTATTTTTTTCNAACATTTGTTAATTTCATGGGCAGTTTCCAATATATTCTGATTTAAAGTTTTGAAACTCTATGGCATCCTGTTTATCCTCAAATGTATGAACTTGTGTATCATTGCAGCAAGGAGAAAGAATATTTCTCATCTTGCTGTTTAGTAGTTATTAAAATGAAAAAATTCCAACACTCTTGTATTTCTTTTTCTCTGATGTATATAATTATTTGTACACACATTTTCAAAGCAAAATCATTAGCTGATTATCTCAAGATAAACAAACATTCAATCAAATGTCATTAGTATTCACATTGGAAACAAGCAGCATTTTCATTGTGAACGATCAGGATTGCCCAGTCTGTAGGGAAGAGATGAAACAATTGCTAGAGGAACTAACAGCACAGTGCTTTTAAGGACCCATAAAGAGCATGTAGTTCTGCTTTCTGCACACCTGTTTTCATTTGTGTTTTCAAATTGAAGGAAGTTTACAATGAGCCTTGACAATAGTAAGGGCCATATGCATAAGACAATCATTGCTCTAGCCTGTGATTTGCCTGTAAGAGTTGTGGTTGAGAAATACCATTTTACACTCTGTAATAGGAGGCAATAAGAACTACTTTTCTTTTTTGTGTGTGTTTAGGATTTCTTCCATGCACCTGTGCAGTGACATTGGCTTCTACCTAAACATTTGCCAAATATATAATTTGGGGAAACAAGCTTTAGTAAGAATAAGCATATGCTAAAGGTTTAAGACCAATGATTTTTGTTTTGTTTTGTTTTTGTAAATCATCTCCTTTAACCCTCAACACCAATTTCTGGGAAGAAGGAGCCTTGGAGGAGACAGAGCTGAGCCCAGGACAGTCCTCTGGTATGTGGTTGCAAGTTAAGTTCATTCGATCCAAAGCTCTTGCTCTTTTGATACCCGGATGTTTGTCCCTCATTTCTCAAGTAAGGTCCACACCCAACACCTTACTTCCGCTGCTCTTTCCCTCGTAGCTGGAGATGCTGTTGTAACTTTGTTGGGTTCCATTAAATTTCATGGGCTTTATGACCTCCCTCTAAAGGACCCTTTTGTGATCACCCAAAGACAAAATCCAAGTACAAGGAGGGGTGATGTGGGGGCAGGACTTTTCATTTCATGGGGACTGCATACATTTGACTGATAAAAATGATGTGGTTTGGGAATTATCCTTGTATGTGGGAGCAAATCTAGTCACTGTCACTTGGAAAACCAGTCTGCCTCTCCTTTGCTAAGGCTCAGAGTTGGTTTCATTCACCTCTGTTCTGAACTTTGTGGCATCTATGGGCATATACGTGACTAGCCTTGTCCTGAGAGGATATAACTACTGAGCTGGTGGGAGGCCAGACGGTCAGGTTGGCTCCCTCTAGAAAGAGTCCCAGTATCTTAGGCACCTTGATCTTATCATATGACAGATGCAGACAGCTTCTTTAAGAAAGAAAACAATAGGAAAAGTGTTAGAATAATTTAAGACTTTGTGCCAGAATTAACGTTGGTCCTGGCTCCATATTAACTTGCTTTTTGTTTTGAGTAGACCCCTTAAACACTCTCTAGGTTTTCTCAAGTTGTCTCAGTTTTCTTACTTGTGCAATAGGGATAAGAACTTGGACATATCACAAAGTTTTGGTAAATCAAATGAGATAATAAGTGGGGAAGTACTTTGTAAAATTAAAGTTATATGTGAGCTGGTTGTCTAGATATCAGTGTTCTCAAATCTTACATTTCTCTTCCCCCTGTCCTGTGACTTCTCATTATCCCCTTGCCCCCCAGATGCATCATGGAATTCTGTCAGAAATGTCAGACTAAGGTGATTTCCATCAGGGAGCAGCTTGGAGAAATCAGCTCCCTGCAGTAAACACTGCAGGTATGAATGTTCTCCGTTCTGTAGAGTGAACGTCTGATTTGTGACAGCTCATACCCTTTAACTGCTTTCATCTCTGACATTCTAGCAAAGAATTACCTTTGCACTGTTTCAGCTGATAGAAAGGAAATTGCTGTTTTGTGGTTATTTGTTTGGAATTAGGCAGCAGAAAAGAAAACATCAGTACCCTGCTAGGCAAGCCATAAAATGGGATTTATCCCTTCAACCTATTGTAAAATTAGAAGACCCAATAAAACAGGGAGCACAGAACACACTTTCCAGAAGTAAAAGATAACAGAGCATATGGTAAATTGAGCAAATGGTGGTTGGTAGTGGTGTGAGAGCCAAGGAGGAAATTTCAAGAGTGTAGATATTTCAACGAACTCTTAATTCAGGACCCCGACTGTGCACTGGAAACTTGTTTTCTTTAGAACTACATAGTTCAAAGACAAGTGTTCAGGCTAGATCTTAAAATGAACAGGGCAAGAATGACCTTTGAATGGACACAGGTTAATTCTTTCCAGCTATCCTTTCAATAGCACTTGGACTTACTTTAAAAAAATATTGGTATTTTCCCTCTCCCTTGGGTATCTAGCTGATGGGAACTCATGTTTGTGTTTTCATCTCAGACTTACTATTGGCAGAAAGCAGACTTCAAGTGGACCGGAGTGGGAAGGAGTTGGTTGGGTGCCCTGTGAGCCACAGGGCAGTAAATAGATTGATGCAGCCTGATTGATGTACTTGGTTCAGTCTGTTCCATAGCAGGAGTTCCTCAACTATGGAGTTGGAATACAAGGCGTCTTGAAAAAGATTGACCCTGTGTTTTCCCGAGAAAGAGTAATTAACAGTTCAGGTTGAATCAGTCTCACAAGTATTTTGTGTAACCTGAGGACCGTCTAGAGGCCTGTGCCCATTTTGAAGGGCATTTTGAAGGATTACTGTTAAACTTTGGTAAGATTTTTAACTTGTATCCTTCTTATCTGGAGAAGTTTAAAAAAAACTTGTTATNAGAAAATAAATTTTTTAAAAAAAAACTTGTTATTTCGAACCAATTTTAAGCTTGCAGAAAAGTCCAAATAATATAGAGTTTCCATATATCCTTCACCTAGCTTCCCCTATGCAAACATTTTATATAACTATAGAACAATTACTAACATGAGGAAATTAACATTAGTAGAATACTCTTAACNGTTTAAAAAAAACTTGTTATTTTGAACCAATTTTAAGCTTGCAAAAAAGTCCAAATAATATAGAGTTTCCATATATCCTTCACCTAGCTTCCCCCATGCAAACATTTTATATAACTATAGAACAATTACTAACATGAGGAAATTAACATTAGTAGAATACTCTTAACAAAAGAAGGAGGATTTGTTTCTTATTTCTCCTTATTCTCCTATAAACTGTAACTTCTAGGTTGACGCTTATTTTTCACGACCTTGATGAGTTTGAAGAGTTTTGCTCAGTTATTTTGCTGGGTATCCCTCAATTTGGGTTTGTCTGATGATTTTTCCTGAGTGGCCTGAGGTTATGCACTTTTGTTAAGAATACCAGAGAATGAGGGTGTGGCCTTTCTTAGTGTATCAAATCAGGGGGTTTCAGGTGTCAATGTGGTCTAATTACTGGTGATGTTGACCTTGATTACTTGGTGAACGCGGTTCCTGCTGAGGTTTCTCCATCGTAAGTTTCCTACCATCCCTTTCACAGTAAATATTTTGAGGAAGATACACAGAGACTGTGAAAATTCTGTTTCTCCTGAAACTCTTGCTCACTCATTTCAGCACCACAGTGGATCTTTCCTGGAACAAATATTACTGTAGTATTTGCATAATGGGAATTATCTATTTCCTTTTTCCTTCTGCATTTATCAATTGGAGTTTCCTATAAGGGAGGGCTCGTCCTTTTCTTCCATTTATTTACTGATTATATCATTTAAAAAAATTCATATCCATGAGAATTCATCTTCCATGTTATGTGTAATAACCTAATACCTTCAGTTTCTATTTCGCTCCTCAAATGGCTCCGGCCTTGTCATTAGAATCTTCTTCAGGTTGGCTCTTGTGGTCTTTCTACAAGCCTCCATCTTTTTTGAGCATTTCCTGAGTTTCTGGCACCACAAGGTGCTCCAGGCTCATCTTGTATTTTCCCTGCTCTTGTCCTGGAGTTAACTATTTCACAAAGAGCCCTGTGTTCTTTGTTTTTCTGTTTTTGTTGTTGTTGTTGTTTGTTTGTTTTAATTGGTGAAAGATGGTCAGAAACAAAATCTGAGCACTAAGTGTGTTTATCGTTTCTGGGTGTCACTGCTTCTAGACCCCCCAGGAGACAGTGGGAAAAATTTGTGCACATGCCAACCCATGCATATGCACACATCTGCATTTCTGCATCTATCATTTGCCTGTGTATATATATATATATATATATATATATATACGAAAGACATGACTTTATATTGATATTTCAGATCCCCATCCACCAACATGGGGTCCCCTTGGGTTTTCTCCCTTTCATTATTTGTAACTGTTTTCTCTAACCGTGAGGAACCTGGTTCTTATTAGCTTCAAAAGATTTCTCATTTGCTCAATTTTAGTATGCGCGTGGATTAGTTTCAGATTTGCTACCCATAGTCCAGTGAGAAACACATTTGCTGATTAGATTACAGCATTTATGTATGGTTCCTTTTGTCTTAATTCCTATAGTATCCAGGCAAGATGCTGCTTTCCCCGGTCACTTAGGTCAGTCTTCCTTTCCCCCTCCCTTCAGTGTGGTTATGGCTGGTATTCATTTGAAATATGGCTTTTAAAACAAAACATATGCTCAAGGTCACGTACCAGTGTGAGCATGGTTGTGACTGCTTCTGTCTCTACTGGCTTCCTCTTTCCAGTCAGACCTGCTGCTGCAGCCTTCCCATATCAGATTGCTCCAACTCCTACACATTGTAGCTAGGGGCACAGTGTGGGTTCCCCTCACTTCCCTCTGGAACCCTCAACAATTTTTATTTTATTTATTTATTTTATTTTTATTATGGTATGTTAGTCATTAGTTTTTGGTGCTGTGTTCTATGATTCATTGTTTGCGTATAATACCCAGTGCTCCATGCAAACCCTGAGCAATTAAAAAAAAAAAAAAAGAATCCCCAAACAGCTGGCTAGGAAGCTATGTCCAGTGACCCTGCTTACAAGAAAGAGGGAGGGCAAATTCCTCCTGCTGCTGCTCCAGGCCTGCAGGATTTCTTCACAGCGGGGGCCAAGGTCACCCTCTGCCTACAGGTCAGCAGGACCAGGGAAGGAAGGTTGAGGAGAAATCCCCTGAAGAGGGAGCGCAGGAGGAGAAGCTGAGTTCTCGGGGAGGTTAAAGGGGAAGCAATGCATGAGTGGAGACAACCAGTCTCCAAAATGAAAGCGTGGTTGTAGATTCCTTTATGTGTGACACGACCCAAGTCTATTGTGGTTTTTGGTAGACTTTTCTCTCTTTAGACTTGAAGTTGCTAATGACAAAGAGATTCTTTTTCATTATCTATGTCCTTAGAAAGCACATCAATTGAATGCAGAGTCCATGAAGAAATGAAATAAAAGGATGAGTTTTAAGATGTAAGTGTCCTAAGGAAAGGATTACCAGAGTGGGAGTGGACACGGATGCCTGTGCTGAGGAGAGGAACTTCCTCTGGGTCGCAGAGGTGGGAGAAGGGAGATGAGCAGGTGGGGAGGGAGAGCACATTCCGTGCAGGCCAGAGAAGCATAGCAACAATGGTGAGGATGTTTGGGGCATTGTGGCTAAGGAATAGTGGAAGCGGGGAATTATGGGGAATGAGGTTGGTATAGTTGATTAGTACCAAATCCTGCAGAAAGAGTAGAAGTTGTAATAGTTAGAAATTGGATTTTGTAGTCAAACAGAAGATGTATTTGGTTTCATACAAGCTTGTATTTTGTGGACTTTTCACTGTTACAAGGTATGCTCCTATACTTGAGATAGTCTGTCAGTGCTGTCATTACCAATGACACTAATTCTGCAGGGAAATGTTGTTACTTGCTCCCATGTTCAGGCATGAACAGTTGATGTTTCCGAAAAAAGGAGGAGCGTAAGGAAGCCATGTTTCGGGAAAATTGACCCCGTAGTGTGCGGAGTGGACTGACGTGAGGTGATTGTCTGAGTAACCCANCCCGTTGTGGATACAAATCATGCACACATGAAAACTCGGCAACACAAGAAGATAAACAAGTCCCAGGTGAGTGCAACAAACAGGGTGAGCCCCTGAGAGGACAGTGAGATAAGAAAGGGAGCAGCGAGAGGAGGCATGGAAAAAGAAGTGAGATCTGAGTTTGGTTCAATGCCTGAGCTTGACCCTGGTTTTGGTCAAACAGAATATCTTTTACTTATATTTAAGATGGAGCTCTGGGAAAGCCTCATGGAAGATACAGTGGAAATACCCGATAATGCCGCCTCCTCCCAGCATTATTCTACCCTTCTTAAGAAAAAAGATTTTCCTTGCCCTTGCCTAGTGCTGCTCACCTAGAGATGACAGCAAGCCCTCCTGATGATTTGTTAACAGCTAGTTAAAACGTGGGCATTCCCCTGATTCTTGAAGGTAACACTTTGAATGTACCAAGGGGTCAGCTCTTCTGTTCAGGGGGTGGAGAGAAGGTGAAGGTGCATTTTACCCCTTGCACCTACAAGGGTGTGGGAAAATATCTCTGGAACAGTATGTGTGAGTTTTTATGAACAAATGTGGTATTTGGTGAGGCATTGCAGCTGCAGTATTATTTTCTTGGTGATCGAATAAAAACAATAAAACTAAGAAGTGTGTAGATGTATGCAAGCAGCACAGAACAGGCCTAAGGATGCCCACTTTGCCACGGGGAGCCCCTCACCTGGTCTACCCATGGGACAGGATCGTGATTACATTAGTCATTTGGTTTCACATGGCTTGGGTGCTTCTCCTTTAAACTGCCTGAGGGTTTCCATGGAGCTAATTACATATCACTTATTAAACAACCACAACTTATCTGTGTGCATGAAAATATGTGTACTCGTTACCCAACCAGAACCTCACTGCAGCTTTTCTGATCTGAACTTCAGCCTCTTCTATTGCTGGAGAGAAGTGTCTCTTTTGCTCTTCTTTCTAATCTAATTCTCCCACTTCCCCTCCTCTTCTCTGGAACAGTATGTGTGAGTTTTTATGAACAAATGTGGTATTTGGTGAGGCATTGCAGCTGCAGTATTATTTTCTTGGTGATCGAATAAAAACAATAAAACTAAGAAGTGTGTAGATGTATGCAAGCAGCACAGAACAGGCCTAAGGATGCCCACTTTGCCACGGGGAGCCCCTCACCTGGTCTACCCATGGGACAGGATCGTGATTACATTAGTCATTTGGTTTCACATGGCTTGGGTGCTTCTCCTTTAAACTGCCTGAGGGTTTCCATGGAGCTAATTACATATCACTTATTAAACAACCACAACTTATCTGTGTGCATGAAAATATGTGTACTCGTTACCCAACCAGAACCTCACTGCAGCTTTTCTGATCTGAACTTTAGCCTCTTCTATTGCTGGAGAGAAGTGTCTCTTTTGCTCTTCTTTCTAATCTAATTCTCCCACTTCCCCTCCTCTTCTTCCTTATCCTTCGCTTTCTGTGATTCTCATGTGGAATCAACAACGCATACAGGTGAGTTAGTTCCCATAGCAGAGATGATGCCTTAACTGCAAAGAATTCTGCCATCCCTATATATCCTATATCTCCCTCCACCTTTGGTGGCTGTTCCTTGCATTTCCATCTCATTACAGGTAATGGATTGAGTCCCCTCCAAATTCCTGTGTTGAAGTCCTAACCCCCATCACTGAGAATATGACCTTCTTTGGAAATAGGGTCGTTGTTGTAATTAGTTAAGATGAAGTCATACTAGAGTAGGGTGGGCCCCTAATCCAATATGATCAGAATCACTATAGAAAGGGGAAAGTTGGACACACACACATGGGAACGTCATGTGAGCATGAAGACAGAGACTGGAGTGTCAATCTATAAGTCAAGTGACACCCATGATTTCCAGCAGAGCACCAGATGGTGGGGGAGAGGCAGGAACAGATTCTCAGATCCTCACCATCCTCAGAAGAAGCCAACACTGCTGACATGTTGATCTCGGACTTCCAGCCTCCAGAACTAGAATTTATTGTCAAACAAAGCATTTCTGTTGTTTAAACCATGCAGTTTGTGGTACTATGTAATGGCAGCCCTCGCAAATAAAACCTCTACCATTTTTTTGGGGGGGGGCATGGGGGAGAAGGTAAAGGGGAGGGGAAGAATCTTTTTTTTTTAAAGATTTTATTAATTTATTTGACAGAGAGACAGCCAGCAAGAGAGAGAACACAGCAAGGGAGTGGGAGAGGAAGAAACAGGCTCCCAGCGGAGTAGCCTGATGTGGGGCTCAATCCCAGGACTCTGGGATCACGCCCTGAGCTGAAGGCAGACGCTTAACAACTGCGCCACACAGGCACCCAGGGGAGAGCGAATCTTAAGTGGGCTCCATGCCCAGCATGGAGTCTGACTCAGAGCTCCATCTCACCACCCTGAGATCGTGACCCGAGCTGAAATCAAGAGTCAGACGCTTAATCAACTGAGCCACCGAGGTCCCACAAACCCTCTACATTTTTTTGTGTTCTTCATGTATGCATGCATTTCATTCCTTTCTTATTCCAGAAATGACTTGGATGTTGGTACCAAAGAGTCAGTAATGTTGAAAAAGATGATATTGGTGTTACAAAAGACAATTGGAGGAAGTAAAGGCAAGAATCTGACAATGAACTCATCATTCCCCTTAGCATGTATTATGAATCATATTAGTTTGGAACTAAAAAAAAAACGTATATTGACATTTAAATCTATGAAAAGCCTCATGTCTTCAAAGAGTTATTGGTCGAAGTTCTGACTCTAGCGTAAATCTACACTCAGAGCTCTGTGAAGGCAGGGACCCTGTTTGTCTGTTTTTTACTGTATTCTTATACCAAGTCCATACCTGGCACATAGTTGGAGCATAATACATAGTTATTGAGGGCCTGCTTATCTAGGAAAATGAATTTAGTCATTTGGCAAAACAGAAACCATGTGGTGAAAGCAGATGCCATCATATGAGTGAGAAAAATGTTAAATTCTAACTTTGATCTGGAAATGTGTATTATTGGTTCCTACCTGACCTTTGGGGGATTATTTGTTAAGCATTCACCAAACACCTAGCTACAGAAGGCACACAAAAATAGTATTAAATACTTCTTGGCCTCAAAAAGCTTATGATCTAGTTAAGGAAACTAGACTTGAGTGGAGATCTATGGTCATAATATAATAAAGTGCCCAAGCGTGTCTTACTGTTGATAATGCTGTGGGGTCCAAAGGAGAGACGTGGGTATGGTAAATGGGGTTCATAAAGAAGGTGGAATGAAGTCTCCCTGAGGTTGTATCTTTTCATCTGTGTATCCCCAGAGTACCAGAAAGCCTGGACCTCAAAAAGAGTTTGTTGAATAAACGAATGGGTAGGTATGAGGTTGGATTCTGGAATTACTAGGTTTAGGGTGGAGATGAAGGAGTAGTCCATGGGGTCAGGGCTGGCCTCTTGTGTGTGTGACCCTTACAGTCGCACAGGACCTCATGATCTGAAGGGCCCCATGCTTGGTTAATGTGCTTCCATGGCATCTTGACATTCTTCATGACTTTTAAACAAGGGGTCTGCCATTTTCATTTTTCACCAGGCCCCACAAATTATGTTGCTGGTCTTTAATGTGCTTAAACAGCATCCACACTTATAGGGCAGGAAGAAGCCAGTGTGAGCATTTGTGTGAATGTGCATGGAGGAGCAATGGGAGCCAAGGCTGATGGAGTAAGGTGGGTCTAGAAAGAATGAAGGCCAGCCTGGGGATCAATGTGTCTCGTGAATAAGACTTGCTTCAACGGCACAGAGGTTTTAATAGATATAATTCTGAATTCTTTTGGGAAAAGACCTAAGCCAATCTGGCTACTGACAGCCCTTAAGCTCTTCTTGGTAGGCTGAAGTAGTCACTGAAGAGGTTGACATGGGTGGGGAGGGATAGCTTCTCCCAAATCTTCATACTTGCTTCACTACCAAGTGTTAACAAGAGCAAGCCTTAGAGAAAAATCAGTCACACATACCGACATGAACTGAACAAACTTTCATTAAAAGGCAGGCCCCAAACCATTGACAAACTTTTCCTCTGAGTGTGATTAAAACCCTTTCTGGGCCTCAGGCCATCAGTTGCCATCAAGGGTTCATCCAACATTGGCATGAGAACATTGCAGGGCCGGATTCCTTTGCCTTGTAGCTGGCGTCGGTGACTGATGGTCAAACACAGGGCTCCTTGGGGGTAAAGCCCTGAATGTTATTCTAAGGACAAAGAGTACAGGCCTCTCTGGGTACTTGTATCCTGTTTACACAAAGATGGACAGTTTTAGCTAATTCACATATCTTGAATACCTCTATTTTTACCAATGAGAGCCCGTTTCTAACGTCTATCTTGCTTTAACAGGGCCACCATTTTCTCCAATGTAAACTTTTTCCTGACATTCAGAATAATCACTAGAGAAGTTAAAAGTGTTGGTTGAAGTGTGAGTAACAGGAGCACTCATGGCAGCTGCTTCTAGAATACAGGTAGGTCGAGGCTGTCACCCCAGGGCTGTGGGTCACCCCAGGACTACAGTTCTGATGTTTGAACTGTTAGTTAGCTTGAGCTAACACATATAACATCACACTACCTCTTCTGAAGTGTTTTTTTTTATTCTTTTAAAAAATGATTTTATTTATTTATTTGTCAGAGAGAGAGAGAGCGAGGACAAGCAGGGGGAGCGGTAGGGGAGGGAGAAGCAGGCTCCTGGCTGAGCAAGGAGTCCAATGCGGGACTCAATGCCAGGACCCTGGGATCATGTCCTGAGCCAAAGGCAGACGCTTAACCAATTGAGCCACCCAGCCGTCCCTCTTCTGAAGTGTTTTAAAAGGAAGTGCCAACCCCCAGGACAAATGCTTCGATAGGTCATGCCTGTTAAATACAGTCCCCACCCCTCCCTATTGTGCTTCACCCCATGGTTTCTGTCATTTCTGCCCCATTTGGATCCTGTACCTTGTGAGTCTGTGGGCACTCATGTGAAGCATGAGGATGTGGGCTCTGAAAGCCAGGAGAGGGCACTTAGAGCTTACTCAGTACCTGACACTGGCAAGCCATGCTACAGTTGAAACATACGGGAGCACACGAAAGTTAGATGCGCACTCCTGAGATGGGACTAATGTCCCAAATCTGCCATTACTAGATGTGTGGGTTTGGCTGCTACTTCTGACTGGAGTGGAGTGTCCTCATCTATAAAATGTGTAGACTGGATGAGATGTTCTGTAAGGACTCTTTCAACTCCCCACAATGACTTTTTCGTATTCTGCTGTGTGGACATTGGCAGCATGGACTCTTTGTGGAGGGAATGTGGGCAAGAATTCTAGCAGGAAGACAAATACATTTTTTAAAAATTTGCAAACAAGGTATCGGTAAAAATGCCATTCACAATATAGAACCACTCATTGGTTTCTTGAATCCTACCCATAACTTAAGGCTATAATGGACAGTGCTGTGTGGTACACTTCATCCTGTTTATTCATGATTACATGTATTTGTTAGACTGCCCACTTAACATAGGATTTAAGGTGAAATTGTTTCACTCTCCCTCTTCCTAATTTTTTCATAATTTTCATGCAGAGCACTAGGTGGCGATGTTGTGTTTTTAAAACCACTTATTTTTCCACGCTATTTTTCCAAGATACTACTTAAAAATAACAACGTTTTCCATTTTAGCTCATCTTGAAATCATCCTTCCTCATTGTTTAAAGAGTGATAAGAACCCTTCATTTTTAAGCTCAGAGGCGTTAAAAATTGTTGTTGTTGTTCTTCAAGATAACAATCTCAGTAGCTAAGTAAAGTAAAATTAAATAAAATCCATCCTATGGTGTAAAGGGAATTTGAACTTTCCCTGAAAATGGAATTTAGAATTCATCCTGAAAATAGTTACAGAATTGACAGAAAGATTCTTATTCTTTCTGGAGAAGAGTGCCAAACCCAGTTTTAATCTTTTTTCAGTGTATCTGTTTTCAGAGAGAGAGAGAGAGAGGACTACAAACCTATTTTAGAAAGCAAAGACCATTTTAGGTCATCATCATAATATAATTTTTGGAAAGGAAAGACATTAATATACCTGGAAGATAACTCTTTGCAAATAAGGAAAATCACCCAGGGCATTGCTTTCCACAGTGAGAGTGAAACCAGAAAGAAAGAGTACATTAGACCCAGAATTTTCTCCAGCATGATAGTGAAGAGTATGGGCTCATCTCTTTCACAGACACTGGTTCTAGAAACTATCAATTTAAGGGAAAAGTTGTTTGTATGTTTAATGATCTGAGACTGGTTTTCTACGAGTACTGTTCTATTGACATTGGACAAGTGGTGGGGAGGGAAGATGGATATTGGGGTACTAGTCTCATTTGCTCAGTTACTTATGTTGCAAATCCTCACTTACCGATAAACACATACCCAGCCACAGTTGCAGAGTGCCTCTGGGAAGCCATGTAAAATCATGCATGGGGACCCCCTAGGTGGTGCAGTCAATTAAGTGCCCAACTCTTGGTTTTGGCTCAGGTCATGATCTCAGGGTCATGGAATCGAGCCCTGTGTTGGGTTCTCTGCTTAGCATGGAGTCTGCTGGAGTTTCTCTCTTCTCCCTCTGCCCCAGCCCCCTGCATGCGCTCTCTCTCTCTCTCAAATAAATTAATAAATCTTAAAAAAGAAATCATGCATGGACCATGGGTTCTGCCTGGCCGTCCTAGCTTCATAGGTAGGGCACCAGGCTTTCAGGATTTCAACTTTCTCTCTAGTTAAATGGGGGCTCCCATCTCTTAGAATTATTTTGAGGACTCAATAATGATGATTAAAAAAATAATAATAAAGTACAGTGCATAGAACATAGCAGCTAGTATCGCTCTTTTCCTTCTCTTCCAAAGGTTGACCAAAAACGACCCTAAAGTCACCTGACCCAAATTACTGGCCAAAGTGTAAATAAAGCTTAGATGTCAAAAGCCAACTCAGACCTTAACAATGGTCATCTTTGCTACAGTAGCAAATTCACAAGTTGATTCACATTCAAAGTCACTGTCCCTTTTAAAACCACATGCACCTCTCCCCCACAAATAAAAAGCAAAAATGAACAAATAAAAAAAACCCCAATATGCCAGAAAACAAACTCTGTGAGTGACTTAGTCCCTGTAATAAGTACTTTTAAAACTGCTCCAGCTTGAAATGACAGAAATTCCCCAGAGATATAAAGATGAGTATGAATATTGAAATTTGGTTTTGATACGATTTTCCAGACTTACTTAATTTGTAGATGTAAAGTCTAGGTATGCATAAATAATTTCATTTACTTTGTGTGATTGGACAAGTAAAGACTGAAATGATGCCGGAATCAACTGTGCTAGACACTGTTCACCACAATATTTGAAATGGTGAAGCTTTGTTTCATGCACATATGAATTTTGATTTTGTTAGATTTGCTAGATGTTGTTGAGACTATTATGTTGTATATTCATATGAGTTTATATATATTCCTCTAAATCAATTATCCCTAGAACCAGTATCTGTGAAAGAAGTAAGTCCTTTCACTGATCCTATAAAACTCGGTGCACAGGACTGTCCCCACAACAAAGGATTATCCAGCCTCAAATGTCAATGGTGCTGTGGTTGGAGAAGCCCTGGCTTGGAAAGAAATTTCCAATGGTGAGGTCTGGACCCCTCTGGTCTGGATGAATATTGTGAGGTGATAACACGATATCTGGGTCTCAGGTAAGCACATAGGACACTCTGTAATGAAATGATACACAGTGTTCATTCTCTTTGCTCCTTGTTTATGGTTGTGTCCACCAGAAATGAAAGCTCCTAGGTTTTAAGGGCTTTTGGAAGGCTGTTGTAGACCTCAGCGATCTTTCTAAGGAGATTATGCAAACTAAACATTGTATACTACTTGTGCTACATGATTGCTCTAACGTAATGCGAGCTGTCATTCTGAATGAGCCTGTTAGAAATAATTCTTGTTTTTTTAGCATATGAAACAAGAGAGAAGTGGTTTTTTTAAACCAGTGTTCAGTTGAGGAGGTTCTAGAAAGCAGGCTCTGGGGATAGGCTGGGGAGTAACTTCAGAGAACCAACAGTCGTAGCAAAGACAGCTGTGAATCAAATCATGACTCGAATCAGTGTAAAATCGCAGTGGGCTGGGTGCTGGGAAGGAGGGGAGCCTGGTCTCCGGGAGCGGGAGGTAGAGAGATGCCAGGTGGAGGTGGGTGACTGAGCAGGTCAAGGAGGTCAGGAAGGCCAGTGCCACCGGGGGAGCCATGGGGGAGTTGCTGGAAGGTAGAGAGGGGAAGGCAGAAGAAGCCAGGTTAGAAATTTAGATCTTAATTATAAGAGCAGTAAGAAGCATTAATTAATCAGAAGCATGAGATAATCAGTTTTTCCTTTTTAAAAAAATCACTCTGGTTGGAGAATGGCAAATGAATGGCGTGAAAATAGTTATACTGTTCTTATTCCCATTATCCAAGTAATATCCAGTGTCTTTCCCCAATCCCCAGTCCCACGAAGGAGAGGCCCTGCCTGTACTTTCCTGAGGTGTAGACGGGCTTCTTAACTGGGTTGATGGATGCAACCAACGTGAAAATTCTAAAAGTGATGTTCTGAAGGCAGGGTGAGGTCTGAGTTGGAGCAATTGGTCTAAAACCAAATTCCATGGGTTTAGATAAAAAGAATAAACCAAGATGGGCAAGAAATTCAATGTTGGAGAAACACACAAGGACTAGAAAGGGAGAACCTGGAAGTCTCCTCAGACCACGGCAAGCATGCTTCCTGGGACTTTTCCTGGACACAGCAGAACAGGTACCCTTCCCCCAGATGACCTCTCTCTTATGAAGGGTGGGGGCCAGGGTGTCCTTGGGTTCGATCAACAAATCCTCTTATGGAGATCTTGAAAATTTCAGATACAGAATGTGAATTTCCCAAATCACCATTCCAGTCGGCATCTCCCCACAATGTACCAATGCGGGACCTTCATGGTATCACCAGGAATCCAGTACTCTTTGTTTAAGTGTCCGGAGCCCCTGCTAGGCCAGGCTGCTGGAATGCATGGTGGAATATGGGATATTAGTAGGTTGCGAGAGGCAGGCAGTTGGCAAAGTCATGGCGAATATCCATGGAAGGGACAGTGGAGTAGAGAGGCCAGAGCACTGATGACCTTGCATTCTCAGAAGTTTTATTTAAAGGAATAGCATAAGAATGGATTTCTCTACCACTGTAATGTGGCCTCATCCTAGTCTAATATTTAGGGTTTTCTCCTCTTCTTATACCATTCTGTGTTTTTGATAGTCCAGGCCCCACACTCTACTTTTTATTTTTATTCTTTTAGGAAGGGCACTTGGTGTCCTGGGCTATCAATATGGTGCTGTCCTCTTGAGCAGGGCCACTGTGCTGCACACACATGGGAGGCACCATGCACACACAATGACTCCTATGTGAATGATGCCCCCTGGAGTTGTTCTGTGCACAAACCATGCAGCCACACGTGGCGGCTCTGCTTCTGGGACCTTCTGGTGGAACTCAGGAAAACCAGGAAGCACGTCTGGGGTCCTGCTGGGTGACCCACAGGGGATGTGCTGACAGCTGTTGCTAGCAGCCCCCTCACCCCTTGCAGTGATGGGAAGAACACAGGAGTCTACCTCCGAGTGATGAACTCAGGCAAACGAAGGGCTGATTGGCAGGCTTGGTTTCCTTCTGTTCCCAGGAAGGAGGAGGTCATGTCACTGCTCATTGTGGGTCTCCCTCTGCTCCCCCAGATCCTGTCTGTGCCCTTATTTCAGCCCCTAACATCTACCTACATTGCTCCCAACACCTCCTCTCTCACCACCTCCCCTATGCAGCCCTCATCTGGTCTTCCTGGGAAGGGGGCCTAACTCCTTGCACAGTGCCTGACATGAAACAGGTAATGGGTAAATACTTTGGTGGGTAAATAAGCAGACATTTTCATTTTTGTGGACATTATTTGGTATCGATTGGGGTTATTTTCAGCCCTTGTCAGAGAACTGTTACTGTGAAGACTTAATCAAATAGGCAGCTACTTTTTCTCATTTGCAGCCTGGAGGCAGGTGCATGGAGGCACACGAAGTGGCCAAGAAGGAAACTTCTATTTCCCTGCTCCGTTCTTTGCAAGAGGCTTTTGAACTCACACTCACCTTTGCCAAGATGATTGTGCCATGCCTCCAGGTGGGATGAAGGGGAAGGTCAAGGGGCAAAACAAGATGATTCTGTATCTTTTTACTGGAAATAAAGTAGCTTATTCAGAAGCTTCACTAATATCTCTGTAACAAACTGTAGCACATGGCATCCTTTGCATCAAAGGGGCAGAAACCAAATTTCTTTTAATCTGACCATAGAGTAACCTGTATTCTCTGGGTTTCTGCTACAGTGGCAGAGGACTTTTCATAGTGCCCGTGTTGTATGTACATTAAATACCTTATTTTTCCCACGTACATAAAAATAATTTCTTTATATTATTTACTAACAAAAAGAATTATATAAACCTAATTCCCAGCATGGTGTTTTTATTTATTTATTTATTTATTATTTATTTATTTTAAAGATTTTATTTATTTATTTGACAGAGAGAGACAGCCAGCTAGAGAGGGAACACAAGCAGGGGGAGTGGGAGAGGAAGAAGCAGGCTCATAGCAGAGGAGCCCGATGTGGGGCTCCATCCCAGAACGCNGAACGCCGGGATCATGCCCTGAGCCGAAGGCAGACGCTTAACTGCTGTGCCACCCAGGCGCCCCCCAGCATGGTATTTTTGAGAAGCTTTTGAGATAATACCTACAATTGCTTTAGTAAGAGAGGAGGCTGGCAATATCTCTGACGATATCTCAAGAAGAAAACCTTTTTTTTTTAAAAAAGATTTTATTTATTTATTTGACAGAGATAGAGACAGCCAGCGAGAGAGGGAACACAAGCAGGGGGAGTGGGAGAGGAAGAAGCAGGCTCATAGTGGAGGAGCCTGATGTGGGGCTTGATCCCACAACGCTGGGATCACGCCCTGAGCCAAAGGCAGACGCTTAACCGCTGTGCCACCCAGGCGCCCCAAGAAGAAAACCTTCTTGCGATGGTGCTCATGAGAGTAATCCATACTGATTGTGCCTGATCAGTAATTCAGAATTTAGATTAAGCAAGAATGGAATTCAAAGACAAACGATCCCTTTAAGAAAACAGTCAGTTAGTATATCCCTATTCATCTTCACTAAAGACATATATTTTTTTTCACATATTCAAGACATGGCTTTATTATCCATGTACTCTGTGAACAGCACTGAGTACCTGCCAGGTTCCAGGTGCTGTGCACACACATGAATGCATTCACCCAACAATGAGCATGAGCTGCACCCCCCGTGCTGGGGTTGTTGCACTGCCTTCGATCCCCAAGGCCAGAGCCCTCATGAAGCTTTGCATTTTAGTGGCAGGAGGCAGAAAATAGACAAATGTACAGATAGATAAAGAGTAAACAGAAATCAGCACATGAAGAAATAAAGCAAGGCACAGAGTGAAAGTTACTGGGTAACTGTGGAACAGGGAGCCCTTTAGATTGGGTGGTCAGGGGTCTTTCATGAGATCCAAGGGAGAGGAGGGAGCCAACCGGGAGAGGGTGGCAGTGGGTGGGGGGCATGCAGAGAGGACAGCTAGTGTCAAGCTCTGAACCTGAACAGCTTAGTGTCTGGACCAGGAGAAAGTGAAGGTGTGCCTGAGAGTGGTTATTAGGCTAAGAGGAGTTAGGGGGGCAGCAGTGCACGCTCACAAGGGACCAGATCACATAGGACCTTCAGGCCATGTGAAGAAGCTTGGACTTCATCTTAACTGAAATTAGAGGCTGCTGCAGTGTTGTCTGATTTGTGACCTAAAACTTCCATGTGATGATCAGCTGTAGGAGTTCAGGCTGGCGGGGTGGTGTGGGGAGTGGGGTATGGTGCTTGGATTAAGCTGTGAGATCGACTTGGAAGGTGGAGTCCAGGAGATTGGCTATAGCCTTCTGTGGGGTGCAGGGGGAAGAGAATCAGGACCACTCCCAGTTCGGGGATGAGGCACAACACTGTACCTGTGTTGGCCAGCTCCCTCTGCCTAACAAAGTACCCCAACATGGGGGGCTTAACCGACACACATTTATTTTCACACAGTCCTGGCGGCTGGAAGGCCAAGATCAAGGTGGCAGCAGGTTTGGTTTCTCCTGAACCCTCTCCCATTGGCTTGCAGATGTCTGCCTTCTCGATGGGTCCTCAGGAGGTCTCGCCTCTGTGTCCACACATTCCTGGTGTCTCTCAGTGTATCCAAGTTCCCTCTTCTTATAAGGACCCCTGTCAGATTGAATTAGGGCCAACCCTAATGTCTTATTTTAACTTGATCACCTCTTTTAAAGGCCCCATCTCCAAACACAGTCACATCCTGAGGGTTAGGACTGCAACATACAAATACTGAGCGGACATTACTTAGTCCATAATGGTCCCCAAGGAGAAGATACCCAGTTAAACCCAGCAAAGGAGCTGTCATGAGAGATAGAGAAGCTTTTAAAATGTTCAGGTACCATCCAGATATAGATTGCATTTACAATGGAATCTGGATGTCTTAATATATTTCTGGTGGTCAGAACAGCACTGCCAGGGTTAATAATACGAGTGAAGAAATTAAAAGGGGGAGAAGACTTGGAGGGGAGGAGAGGGACAGAGAAGGGAGCAGGGGAAAGACAGATTTTGAAATGTTTCTCATGTTTTGCTCAGTGAGAGAAGTTGTCATATGCAATTATATTTACTCAGATATAAAATTTTCCTTCAGAATGTAAGGAATTTCATGATCATAGATGAGCAATTGGTTACTTCTCTGGGGAGGGAGATGGGTAGAAATGATTTGCATTCTGGGGGAGGGGTTGTTAGTAAAAAGAATGGCCTGGCTCAATGTCAAATTGGCTGCTTCCTCCTTAGAGCTTTTAAATCATGGCAACTCCAGGGTAAGATCTCACAACAAAAGTACTTTACTGTTTTTTTTCTTTCCTGATAACATAAATAATTGGTGATGATTCCTATATTGTTTGTGCATGATTAGATGTTCAAAGAATGCAGAGAAAATGTAGGGAAGAAAATGAAATCATCTGAAATTCTACCCTCTGATTTCACCAGCATTAACAGCGGTTCATGGTCATTTCTTCATGCTTTGCTTTATGCATATATATGCATATCTATAATTCATACCATGCAAGCTACTTTATTTACAGTAGTGTGTGTGTGTGTGAGCATGTGTGTTTGTGTGTGTGCATATGTGGTGTGACTGTGCGTGTGTGCATGTCCCCTGTCCCCCTCCACAACCTGCTTTGTATCCTTTCTTTTCTCCGAGGACCCATGTTCACTTACTGATATATGCCTATATCTACACTCAAATACAGGTTCGATTTTAAAATTAATGTCTGTTTTACGAAAGTGCGATCTCAAGTGAATGTGTCCGTATATACAAACACTCATTTTCCCTCATCTCACTTTCTTACTCACCTCTGTTCTTTGCAAGCGTTCTGCCTCGTAAGTGCTAGTGGTGTGCTGCTTTGTTCCTTGAACTCAATTTCCATGCCAGTTGAGATGCTGTATTTCATCAACCTCCCTTCTGTGAGAATCACATCTTTGTGTCAGCACTGCCCTGGCTTTCCCAGTCTCTCCTTCTCCCACCTCTTCTTGGTGGAGATGATGGGGTGCTTGCTGGTGGACAGGTGAGGTGATTAGATGTTCCATTAGCATGCACCCCACAGACTTTTCTCGGAGAGCTCTCCCTCTCTAAGTGTTAATTCTGTCTAAATGTCAGCGAGTCCGAGGGTGTTTCTACACATTATTATTAGTTATTCAGCAATCTGGTTCACTGTTTGAATTGACCCTGACCTTGGTTTGGAAATCCACAAAGTGCTTCCCTGAACTTTTTGTCTTTGCCACTGCTTTTCATAAAAGTAGAGACTTGTTCGTCTCTCCTTATTGGAGGGACTTGGATTCCCACACAAGGCAAGGGTCCAGTTTCTATGAATTTTCTTCCTACAGAGCCCACCCAGGCAACTTCTCCATGATCTGGTCACCTCTTCCATGCTGCTTCTCTGATCCCAATGCAGAGAATGACAATTGTTTAATTGAATCTGCCTGGCAGATTCTATTTCTATCTGTTTCTATTGATGTGATGTTCCAGTCCTTCAATGAAACATCATTTTCTTCAGGAATGCTTGGGTGGCAGAAAGGAAAATTGTTCTATGTTTCTGATCAGTATGCTTTCCAGTGTGGGAAATATTCTTAGCATGGATCTCAAGCCCAGGGAAGCAATATGATTGCTGATTTTATGTTATGAAATCTTAACCCTAAAGGGCAAAGCACATATTACTAGTTGTATATTCTTAACAACACACATTAAATGAGTTGCAGTCATGAATGCAGATAAAATAAGAGTTAATGGGAATATATTATGCCATTATTAGAGTTTAATGTAAACTTGCTAAGATTTTATTTAAAATATTGTGTGAAAAGTGAAGTTATAATGAAGTTATGCAAAGGGAGAAGTTCTAAAATTATCCAGAAGTGAGTGCTCAAATGCAGTACTTTCTCTGGCTGTCACCTGTCATAAGAGGATTTACAGCTGTTTCATGATTTCCAAGGGCCAATTCTTCATGACCATCGTTGGCAGACTTGGTCTCACCAGGTCCAACACTGCACCCAGGAGGGAATGAGAACTGAATCCAAAGACTGGCACATTTAGCAGGGCGCATTCCTTGTCCTCTTGTGCAGGGGACTCTGAGCTCACAGGACAGGGCACAGCTGTGAGACTGGGAAGGGGACTGGTAGCTGCAGACCTTCCGTGACACACTGAGTGGTGAATGGGTCTGAGGGCCAGTTTTGCTGGAGGATCTGTGCTGAGAACTCTGTCCCCAGAATTCAGAACTCTCTGGGGTCTGCCAAGCAGATGATGCTCTCCGTGCTTGGCCCTGCTGTCACTACTTCCAGGAATAGGCAAAGAAAAAAGTCCTGGGTTGCTCAAAAATGAGGCTTCAGTTCATGGAACATTTCCACAATTTCAAGCCTTCAGTAGCTCAAAATTGGGGTGTGTGTGTGTGTGTGTGTGTGTGTGTGTGTTCACACGTGCAAAAGGTTCTGACCTTATTTTAGCAATTTAAATGCAGGTTAACATAACTTGGTTTCCCTGCTGTGTGGGTGCCTAGGAAATTTAATTGAATCTAACCAACACTTGTACTCTCTGGAAGGGACAGATGAGTTTTCTGTGGGGAATGAAGAGCACTAGGTGGTTCGGAATTGGAAGACAGCCTGTGGGAGCAAATGAACTCCATGCTGGGAACCATAAGGTCTGCATTTCCACCTTAACTCTTGTTATCTATCCAGGGACATCTAAGCAGGTCATTTAAACCTTCGGGAACGTTTTAAGTCAAAATTTTATCAATGGTAAAAGGACAAGACTGGCTATATGACTTAAAAATCTCCTTCCAGATTGAAAATTATCAGCCAAGGGTGAAATGACAGATCGACTGCAGTCATCTTCAGATACATATATACAAAAACATTAAATATGAGACCATTTGAAAAATCATGTAGTAAGCAAAGAAATCCAGTAACTTCCCAACTTTAAGTTATAACTAGGGTAGAAGTTAGACACCCTAAAAATTCCCTTTAGTAATTATTATACTACACAAACCATTGCCTTGATCATTCATTCATTCATAAAATATTTCAAGTTCATGCTCTGTGAGTGGTAGTTGCAAGGTGCTAGGGATGCAGGCTAAATAAGACACACTTCTCTTCCTGGAAGGAGTCGTGGGAGGTGGGTCTTGGAGAAAGGATGGGAAGTACACAGTAAAGAAGCTACAATGTAAGTATATCCCCTAAAGGACCCCTTGATGCCTAGGAAATGCTATCTTGTTGCACATTTCCATCCACATCGTAAAAATGTAAGACGGAAGTGATTGCAAAATGTTCATATATGCTCCCCACTCACTGGTTTTTCGGAAGCTGGAACCAATCACAACGAATGAGAACATGTAGTTGTGAGTGTAATGTATGTACTGTTTTGGGGCATCAACACAGGAAAATGTAGGAGAAGGGGCATTGGCTCTGGAATGAGGTGGATGTGAATTCAGATTCTGGCTGCTTCTAAACCTGTTACCTTAGGTGAATAACTCAACTTCAAGCTTCAGTTCCCTTGTTTGTACAAAGGGGCACAGTGCCTTCCTCGCTGCCTGAGACAGTGAAATAGGATCATGTGAAAGAACCTCATTCTCTGGCCCGCTCTCCTCGTGTGGGTCTTATTTCAACTTCCTTTGGGCACTATTTCCCCT
>NC_048221.1:60912234-60928459 GCF_002007445.2 Ailuropoda melanoleuca | reverse complement strand
GGACCAAACATATGGTTGATTAGACCCTCCAGCAAAGTAATGAAAGAATTAATTTCTGAATGATTAGCAACATTTTATGGTGACTATATTGGCTTAATAATGAAGACAAGCCATATGTATATGTGATTCTGCATGAAAATGGATTTAAAAGATGGGAGAAAGCAAATGCTTTGTTATGAGACTGGAATGTTGAATTTATATTATCTTCATTCTACTGCATATAAGAGACTGTGGTCTGAATAAGTCTGCTAATCAGCTTAGGTAATAAGTGTTGGGACTACTTATCTTACATCTCATTCTTCCAAAACAGAAAGAAATAGCAATGCTGCACAGTATTGTAATTATCCACGAGAGCCCAAGGATTTGATCAAAGTGAAAATAAACAACTGAATCAAATAACATAATTTTCTATCTTCAGCTGACATTTGGGGAAGGCTGTGAGGTAAATTTGCTCTCAACTTTGCTAGAATTGTAAAAAATTTATTCATGTGTGACAAGCCCTATTGTTATAAGCCGCCCTCCTTCTGACGTGTTAGCTATGTGATTACTCATTGCATGTTATGTTGTATATATGTATACTTTAATCTCATGGGTGAATGAGGAGTTAGTTAGAATTCAGTAGCTTCCAAGATTTTGAAATAAAATGGAGTCCCTTGTGTTGTAGCGTGTTCCTTTTCAATTTAATTTTTATTTTCTCATTGAGATACAATTCTGACATATAACTTGTGTGGGCTTAAGTTGTACGATATGTTTATTTGATACTTTCATATATTGCAATATGATTAGTATCGTAGCATTAGCTAACACCTTTATCACCTCACATAATTATTATTTCTTTCTTGTGGTGAGAACAATTAGGATCCAGTCTCTTAGCAACTTTGAAGTCTACAATACAGTATATTTGCCTATAATTACTATGCTGCGCATTACATCTCCAGGACTTATTTATATACTAGTTGCAAGTTTAAGGGCACAGACTAGTGCCCTTATGGATAGTGGATAAAGAAATCCTGTTACATCTTGTTCTTAAAAAAGCTTTATTTATCAAATACTACTGCTAGCTTCTATTTATATTCCCTTCCCTAAGCATTCTTATTTTGACATTTATGAGACAGACACTTGAAAGAAAACGATAATTTAGTTGGCTCTAAACAGAATCTTCTTTCTGTTAACATAGGAATTCTCCTAATTTCTTCTGCATTTGATTTTCCTTCTTGTTGAAAGTGGCTTTAATTGTGCTAAAGCTTTCGTGGAAGAACATTCTTCCAGTACAAGATGAATGAGTGGTTGTTTGTTTGTGTTGGGGTTGTCTATGTGGCTGGGGAGAGGGTAAACAGCTGTTGAATTATACCCATCAGGTTATGCCAATGGTGAAAGATATATTTTTATCTGTTAAATTGTCACCACATTTCTTTGCAACATATTAAATGTTTAATACATTTTTTCATTTAAAACCGTAAATTGTGGTGTGAGTTAGAAGGCTAGAGGTTTACTGCCTCTTTTGCATGGGGGGGAGGGATGGAGAGAAAGTGCCTGCATTCAGATCACGAAATAGAATATCTTCAGTCCCACCCCCAAAATCTACCCACCCTCTGCCATGTTGTTTTTTGGAGTCAATACACCCACCCACCCTTCTTAGAGGGACCACTATCTTGAATTTTGTGGCAATTTTTCCTTGCTTTTCTTTATAACTGGATCAGCTACATATAAATCTTAATGAAGTAATTTATTTTGCCTTTTTGGGGAACTTTATATAAGCAGATTCATGATTATATCTTTTGTATCTTGTTCCTTTTAAACAGTTTTATTTGCAAGGTTTATCCATGTATTGCATGCTTATTAAATTTTATTACTCTATTGTGTTCCATTGTATGCCTTTACTGCAACTTACTGGTTCTTTTGTGGATAGACACTGGTCTTATTTCCAGCTTTTGGCCAGTGTAAGTCCTACTACTCTGAACAGTCTTGTACATATCTCCAAGCAACATTATAAAAATTTCACAGTCCAAGAGTGAGCCTGATGGACCATGAGGCATTTGCATTGAAAGCTGACATTTGGGGAAGGTTGTAGGGTAAATTTTCTTTCTACTTTTCTAGAGCTGTACAAATTTTATTGATGCTAATCTCACCAACGCTTTTTCATGTGGCTACAGGTCAGCTGGTGGCTGTGCTCTGAGGTGGGCTTGGCTGTGATGGTGTAATCGGACTCTATGTGTGTCTTTTCCCTTTCTTGGGCTTAGTGGGCTGGCGAACACATGTGCTTCTCATGGCAATGGCTCCAGCCCCCAAAGGCAAATGGAAATTGAAAAATGCCTTTAAAACCCTCTGCTTGTGTTGTATCTGCCAACACCTTATTGGCCAAAGAAAACTGATGGCCACATAATTCACTTCTTGCCTATGGCTAAAACCTGATAAATGTTAGTTGTTGTTATTATTATTATTAATCTAATTACCATACATTAATGGGATGGTAACAAACTTTCCTTATTGGCTCGATTGGGATCAAGGCCCCAGAGGCTGAGATCAAAGAGTGTTAACTGCTTATACATTCTAAAAAGAGATACCAGATCATGTAAATACATAAATAGGGATGATACTAGGAATAACCTCCAACAGGCTCCAAGTGTTCCTTTCCTATGGGGTACATGGGGGGGGG
The DNA here is from genome assembly GCF_002007445.2 of Ailuropoda melanoleuca. Classification (NCBI taxonomy): domain Eukaryota; kingdom Metazoa; phylum Chordata; class Mammalia; order Carnivora; family Ursidae; genus Ailuropoda; species Ailuropoda melanoleuca. Next base: position 60,925,803 of record NC_048221.1, on the reverse strand, counting down.
TCATAAACTTTGATTACAGAGGGAAGATTTCTATGAGAGAATTGTCAATATGCCATGAGGTGCTTTTCTCTGCACTTAGACCTAATGAGGGCTCCTTTAAAAAAATCACTAAGAGGGTTTAATATATGTCTGCTAGAATTTGGGGGATGATGTGATTCATTCTTGACTAACATCCCCCTTTCTCCCAAAACTTAGAAGCCTACTGAGGCAAAGGCTCTGCAGAGGCAGGAAGACGAGCACCATGGGAGGAAGCTTCTCATCTGGTGATGACAGGGCAAACGGGCTTGTTTCTGTGGGCTAGGTGAAACCCCAGGGAGGTGTCAGGCTTGGGTTGTTGGAATGTTACGGTCCAGGAGAAGTGTGTACTGGTGGACCAAGGGATGAAGAATGAACCAGAAAGGTATTGCCTCCAAAGAGGGAATGCAGGAATGATTCCCAGTAATGATGCCAGGAAGTGGAGTGGGGGTGGGGGTTTCTGAAGAATCCACCAAAGTACCCCACAAAAGAAAAAACTCAGTGTTTGATGTCTGCCACATCCAGAAGATACCAATGCCCTGTCCCACTCCATTGGGACCATTCCTCTTCCTCCTTTCCAATTCTTCAACAGTAGGGGAGGAGCCAGAGGCAGTGCCGTGGGAGGAGAGTAACAGGGGATAGTGACAAAATCCCCCACCTCACTGAAGGCTTCCCTGCCTGAAGCGAACTGTGCTAGGCAGGGGGAAAGCTTTGAATTAGACATGAGATAAAGTTTTAGTATTGAATTGGTTTGGATTTTTTAACACCTGAAAAAAACAGACTGCTTGTAATAATTGGGAATGACCAGAAAAGCTATGGTATCTACTGAGATAACATCATGTCCAGGGATGCAAGACTTGACACAGGAGGAAAGAAAGGTAGTAATGCTTAAAAAAGAAATTTGCTTTCTGCTTGCCCCTTCCAAAGTTCAATTCATTTGATAAATCAGTTACAGATAGAAATAAAAGTATTCAGAAAGATTATCTGGTTAAGTAGACTTCCTTGCTCACATAAAACCACCAATATTATGGGGGCACCTGGGTGGCTCCGTCGGTTAAGCATCTGACTCTTGATTTCGGCCCAGGTCATGACCTCCGAGTCTTGAGGACAAGCCCCACATCAGGCTCCGCGCTCAGTGTGGAGACTGCTTGTCCCTTTCCCTCTGCTCCTCCCCCTGCTCACTCTCTCTCTCTCAAAACAAATAAAGAAATAAAACCTTAAAAAAAAACACCTCTCAACCAATATCATGTTTTAAATACAAAAGCTTTCACATATGTTACCTTTGCTTCCAAAGTCTGCACCTGACAAAACATAGCATTTTCTGCCTATCCCATCTGTGGACATCGCTCTGTGGACTGTTTTCACATCTGTAATGTTACATTCAAACCTACCAAACCTGTGTCCGAGAGACAGTAGTTCTTCTTGAAACTGAAGAGAGTAAGAATGCTCCTCTTAGTGTGTGCCACTAAACCCCCATTTCCCTAGAAAATCCAGTAATGGTAAGAAATGTGGAGTCAGAGAATATGCTTGACCCAAGTAAAACAGGTTTTTGGTGTGTAGCCAGTCTGTGAGTGACTGTCCCTATGACTGAATGATTTGTCTTTAAGGAAACACCCACGTTGTCTACCCCTGGTGCATCTGTAAGATTTGGTGGTCAGCACGCTATTGTCTATGTCAACACCATCTAGTCCCTCAGGGCAAAAACCTGGGAGTCTCTTATTTTTAATGTGTTTTTGCTATGAAATATTTCTTGCGTAATTAGATAAAGTTGAAAACTGAAAACTAACACCCATATACTTGCCCACTACCCAGTGTGAGAAATAGATTGTTTCTAAAGCCTCAGATGCCCCTTGGATGCCCCCCTGCAACCACAGCACTCCTCCACAATGGCAACCACCACTTTGAATGTTGTATTTATCATATCTTTGATTTTTAGTTTTACCTGAGATATATGCATCACTAAACAATATATCATTAAATTTTGAGTGTATGTCAACTCTATATAAGTGATGTGATTCTGTGTATTTACCTTTGTATCTTGCATTTTGTACTCAACTTTATATTTGGAGGTGCCTCTAACAATGTGTATGGCTGTACTTGATTTATTGCCACTGAAATAAATTCTTCTGAACAGAATTCCATTTTATGACTACACCGCAATTTTATTCTCCTGTCCAGGGACATTTACACTTTTTGCAGTTTTTTGCTATTACAATTAATTTTGCTATGAACACTCCTGTATGTGAAACCTTTGGCAGCCATGCAGGGGTCCCTCGGGATACAACTAGGGGACAAATGGCTTTACAATATAATGCTTTACTTTTGGCATCAACACAGTATGAGATTTTCAGTGCTCGATGTCCTTTGCCAATCCCACTAGAAGTAAAATTACGTCACTTGGCTTTAATTTCTATTTCTGGACTATTGGTAAGGTTAAGCACTTTTTCATGTTTTTCACCACTGACGGATCCTTTTTGGTGAAGTGCCTGTTGCTATATTTTATCCATTTTTCTATTGGATTTCTTCTTCTTTCCCTATTGATTTTTAGGAGTTCTTTATAACTGCTGGATACTAATCATTCTCCAGTTATGTGTGTCAGAAAGAGCTTACTTTTCACATTTTTATAGTGTCCTTTCAACAAGAGTAGTTTTTAATTTGAAAAGAGATTTATCAATCCTTTTGAACTTTGGTTAAGTAATTCTTACCTTATTCCAAAAACCTTATGCCATCTCTTGTCCTAGAATTTTCACGCTTCTGCTTTATGCATTTAATCCTTGGTCCCCGTGGAACTGGGTCTTGCAATGGCTGTGAGATTTGGCTCCAAACGCCTTCCTTCCCACATGTCCTACCAGGAACACCAGCACCCTTTATTGAAGTGTGCTTTCTCTCGCCGGTAATCTACAATGCCAACCATGGTCTATCACGCATCCAGATGTGGCGAACTTACTTCGGGTGTCTGTTGTGTGGTGCTGATCTAGTTTTCTGTCTCTAAGCTGACACCACACCATTTTAAAGATCGTCTTAATAAATCTGGATATTTGGCAAGTTCTCTCACCTTGCTCTTCAGAGTCTCCTGGTTTGAGGTAGGATACAGTATCTTTTCCCACTTGATAGTAACCACTAGAATTAACTTGGCAACTTCCCTGCATGTCATATATTTTGACACTGACCTGCCCGACCAAACTACTCTAATTTGAAGTGACCCATGTTGGCATTGAGAGCACTAAGTCATGTTGACATCACGGCCTCCTGATAGGATGTGCTCTCTGATCTCTAACTTCTAGGATTACCCCATTCCAAACTGCTCTCTACCTGCAGCCTGAATGAATGTTCTCTCAAACATGTCAATACAGCCATGCCTTTTATTTAAACTTACAGTGACTTCCTGTGGCCTTTAGAAACAAGCCTAAAATCCTCAGAATGTCCCTCTAGATCCCCCGTGATCTGACCTTTGCTTATATCCCCAGTCCTTTATCACCTTCACCCTCTTTCTGCTGGTCCTGCTTTGAGATCCTCTTTGGCATCCTACTCTCCCATCCCAGCCTAGAGCTGTGCCAGGCCCCGTCCCAAAGCTCCCCTCTGGAATAGTTGGAAGACTGTTGCTCTTTCTTTAAAGCATCTCGCAATATTACCTCTGTCCTCCTCTGATCCTCTCTATTCCCACACTGACCCATTTTCTCACAGCACTATGAAATTATACAACCTTGCCTATCACCAGGAGTTTTAGGGATCTCACTCAGTTTGGAAACTGAGGATTGCAAACAACAGAATACGGATGAAACATGGCTTAAAAAATAGAAGTTTGTTTTCCTCATAAAGTTAGGAATCCATAGGTTGGTGGACCCAAGGTTGAATTCAAGGGCTCAGTGATGCCTCTGAGTAAGCTTCTTTCTTTTCACTATTAGCCCATGGTCACGAGACAGCTACCAGCAACAAAAAGACTGCATCAAAGGCTCCCAGCATCAAAGGGAAGAAAGATATTTTCTCTTCACTATTCGTTTGGTTTCCTTTCTTTCCTTCTTTCTTTATTTCTTTACCAGGGAGGAAGTAGTTTCTCAGAAATCAACTGTGAGACTCGCTTTCATGTGCTATTGGCTAGATCTCTCCCAACCGTAAGGGAGGCTGGGCCAGTTGGGATCTGACATATCCAACTACTGCTGAAGGAGGCTGCCTCTGCCAACAGGGAGGAAGGTCAGGGGAATGGCAGCTGGAAGGTGTCTGACTTAGATTCTTTCTGTTTATACTTATGAGCACTAATGGTCCTGTCAATTTCTTCTGTATGGACTTGTGGAGTAAAGTATCCCAAAATTCACAAATGAGTGTCCCAAATCTTTGATAATATCTTGAGCTACTCTGTCCAGTATGGTAGCCATTAGCCACAAATAACTTTTTAAATTTAAATTATTAAAATTAAATAAAATTTAAAATCCGGTGTCTTAGTCAAAGCAGTCACATTTCAAGCATGCACTAGCCACATGTAGCTACTGTATTGGATAATATGGATAAAAAACATTTCTATCATCACAGAAAGTTCTGTTAAGTAGCTCCAGTTTAAATCCTACTTAGAAAAGCTTTTTTTCTTTTTTCTTTTTTTTTCTACTTAGAAAAGTTTTTTTTAAGAATTAATCCAGAAAGGGCCTATGAGAGTGTCTTATGTATTGGTAGTCCTCAACAACTATTTACTACCTTGAAAGAAATTAGAAAAACTGCATGAAATAGATTTAACATATTGAAGTCCACCACTCTTCGCTCTACTTTGTTAGAGAGAACTCTGTTCTATCAAATTCCCTTTAATAAATAATCATAAAATCAATTGTATGACACATTTTAGATCTCTTTTTCTACTTTGTAATTCAATAAACAAAATTTCTAAATGGTCATGTTCTTGAAAGGTTGAAGTGCAAAATTAAAATTCAATTGTCAGACAACTAGCGGTACCTTGCAATGCAAGCAAAATTATTGTATATATGTATGTATTTGACAGTTGATTTCTGAGAATATTTAATGGGTTCCATTAATGTGAGTAAATTCAACCCATTAATTATTTTGCCAGCAGTTATACTTATTAATGTATAAGTATGAAAAAAAGAAAGTAAAACTCAATTATTGTGTAATAATAAACTCAGCAGTTCCACACGTGCTTTTAGACTCCAGCAAAGCTAACATGCAGGCAATGCAGTGCCTGAAGGCTCCATGCTATTCTACCCCACACTCCTGTCAGGAAGTATTTAATATGCATACTTTGCATTCTCATTATTTATTTGACTCTTTCATTTTTTGAAAACTTTAGTTTAAATAATCATAGATTTCATGGGAAGTTTCGAAGACAGTACAGAGATGTCCTATGTATCCTTCACCCAAATTCCCTTAGTGGTAACATCTTATGCAACATGATACATACATGATATATGGTGTTAAAAGCAGAAAAATGACATTGGTACAAAGTTCTACCTCATTTTATGGCATATATGGTTTCATGTAATTATCATAATTAAGACACAGAACTATTCCATCACCACAAGACTCTATCGTGTTACTCATTTATGGTCCCTACATGGCCCCCAGCCTCCTCATTCCTAACCCTGTCAACCACTAATTTGTTTTCCATCTCTATAATTTTGATTTCAAGAATGTAATAAAAATGGAACCAGAGTATGCAACCTTTGGTATTGGCTTTTTCGCTCAGCATAGTACCCTTGAGACCCATTTAAGTTGTCGTACATATCAACAATTTCTTTTTATTGTTGAGGAACACTATATGAATGTACCACAGTGCTTAAGCATTCACTCATCACACCACATTCTGGTTGTTTCCAGTTTTTGACTACTAACAATAAAGCTGCTATGAACATTCTTGCAGGGTTTTGTGGGGCATGCATTTTCAGTTCTCCTGAGTTGCATAGTAAAGGTATGTTTGGTTTTTAAAGAAGCCGTCAAACTGTTTTCCATGGTTGCTGAACCACTTGGCGTTCTCACCAGCAAGGTATGAGACAACCAGTTTCTCCACATCATCGCCAACATTCAGTATTTTCACTATTTTTAAATCTAGCAGTCCTAATGGATGTGTAGGATATTTCATAATGGTCTTCATTTGCGCGGCTCAGAACTCGGTACGTGGTAGACTCTCTACAAATTAAATAGATAAGCACTTCCTTTTGAATGCTGGCAGGCTGTCCTCAGGAGATATAGCAAGAAAATAACTGGAGAAAATGAGATTGTGATGAAGAAGGATTGGAGACAGAGAAGCAGAGGCTGAGGTTTCTCATAAACCTGAGATGGGTGGGTGGGCAGACCTTAAGGAAACTTTAGGAAAGACGAGAGGAAGCGAGGTAGCCTGCCATGCGGACACTTGGGAGAAGGGGCTACAATTAGAAAAGAAGCTGCAAAGGTCCTGACGCAGGAGAGTGTTGCGCATGTGCCAAGGGACAGGAGGAGGCCCTGGGACTGGCTCAGCGTGGGCAGGGGGAAGGGACTGGGAGATGGGATCAGAGAGGGCAGGTGGGGAATTTGGTAGGTCACAGCTTTTACGTGGAATGTGCTGGGTGTCAAGAACTGTGTAGGTCTGGAATGTTGCCCTTTTTGCAAGCTAACAAATGTGCCTGTTGTTTTATGGATGAAGGCAGAAGACATGAGACTCTTGGGCCATAGGCAAACATGGCAAAGCAGTAGCCAGGGCTTCATATTGGTTGTGTCCAATTCTCTGTAACCTTTGAGTCCCACAGAGGAGACACAAGGGTCCATCATGGGTATCTGCACCCGCAGTAGGTTATGTTACAGGAGAAGAACCAGAGCCAAGAGTTCAACACTTTCTGAACAAGCAGCAAACATTGTAAGGAATAGCAGACATGCCAGCCTCTCTCCTCATGGGAAGGGTCCTTTCTCGATTGTCACACATGATCTCCTTGACCTATGTAGTGGTCTATGTGGCTGGCTAAAGACACTTTTATCCATCAGATGAGTGAGAAGATCTGTAGTTCGCACAGCAAGCAAGGACAGGCAGGGAAATTAGGGCCCTTGGCAGATAACTTCTCCCAAATTTGGATGTCATGATCAGACGTATTTTAACAGGCTTGCTCTGACTGCTCTATTGAGAATGAAATGAAGAGGGTCAAGGGTAGATGCAGGAAGGAAGGTTAGGAGGGCACTATAGTGATCCAGGCAAGAGGTGATGATGGCCTGAATCAGATGGTGGTGGTGGCCATGGTGAGAGGTGCACTGTCCATTGAGTGGATGTTCCACTGAGGAGGAGCTGGCAGGATTTTCTGATGCTTGAACATGATGTGTGAGAGGAGGTGGGAATCAAAGACTATTCCAAGGCTTTTAGACCAAGCAAATGACACAATGGGCTCCTGTGCAGGGAAAGGGGGAAAACTCCAGGAGGAGCAGTTTTGGTAAAGCAAGAGCAACCAGGAACTGCCATAGACATTGGGAGTGAGATGCTTCCAACTGGACATGTTGATAGAGTTCAATAATTCATCAGTTGCATATAACACCCAGTGCTCATCACATCACATGCCCTCCTTAATGACTATCACCCAGTTACTCCATTCCCCCACCCACTGCCCCTCCAGCAACCCTCAGTTTGTTTCCTATAGTTAAGAGTCTCTCATGGTTTGTCTCCCTCTCTGATTTCTTTCCATTCGCTTTTCCCTCCCTTCCCCCATGATCCTCTGCACTGAGGAAACATTTTAAAGTGAGTATCATAACATCATAAATAGAATGTCATGCTGCCTACAAAGCCATAACTCAGTAACTATCAATAGTCTTGTCTAGTCCATTGGTCTTCAACCTGCCTCTTTTCCCTTTGAAATCTCTTTTGTCCACATTGAGGGATTTCACCATTTCTTGTGCCTCTAGGTGCATTGTTGAATATGTCCTTTGCAATCCTCATGCATGTTTCACAGCCACAAAATGTAGCCCACCTACATCAATTTGGAAATTGTCTTTCCACAGGGCCCATAAAGCATTTGGAGGTTGCTTTCCAAGCTAACTGGAAATGAACACACTTCTTTAGGGTGGGTATTTGCATTACTAATATTAAATATACATCCTGCTATGTTGTCATGCCATCCTTTGTACCCAAAATATTTTTGTTTAAAACAAAATCATAATATAAACCTTTTGAAGACATTTGAAAATAATTAAAGCTGACATGTGTAGTAGCAACATGCACGTACTTCCTAATCATGCCAAGGTTAGGAAGGGGGAACAAAGTGGGGAAATGAACAACCTTGCATTTGACCAGAGAAGTCTACCTCCCTGGAGGCAGATGGAGGGCTGAATCTAAAACAAAGAGATTAATGGAAGGTTTCTAATAGAGAACACCTCCCAGCCTGAGTCCCTACACCATCACTTTAGGGTGTATGTCCAACAGTTAGGCATCCATCTTCCCGGCAAAGCAAAGGAAAAATCAAAGAGCCAAATGATAGTTTTTTTTTTTTTTAATAAAAAGATTAGACTCACTCTTTGGGGAAGACTAGGGCAGCTTCTTTGCAGACTGGCATTCTAAAGTAAAACATAAAAAATTTTGCACCTGGGAGCTTGTGGTCCTAGCCTAGTGCCTGGTCATCTGAGCAAAGCCTGCTGGTTAGTCACTTTGCTCACCCCCGGGACCTCCCACTAAGCCTTCCTATTGCAATTCTCCAGACAACCATGGATCACCAGACACACGCAGCAGGTGCAAAATGAGAGAAAAGCAAACAGAAAGAGAAAAGTGGAGAACCAATAAGACTTTAAGGAAATGATTAGTAAGTGAGGAAGATTCCGAAAGACGTTACATCCATTCTGTAAGACTGGATGCTATAGAAGGAACAAACAGGAAAGAGTTTCTAGAACTTAAAAATATGATGGTTCAAACAACCAAACTTAGTAGAAGCCTGGGAGGTAAATTTAGAGAAATCCTTCAGTCCAAAAGACAAGGAGGTACAAAATTTGAGAAGATAAGATATAAGTATATAAGTATCAGTACTGAAGATCAAGCATCTCATAAGATTTCTAGAAAAAGAATAATAAAAAGAAGGGAAATATTATTTCCAAAAACTTAATACAAAAATTTTTTTATAGTTGAAAGTAGCCCTACTCCTCAAATCATAAGAACCTACCATGTGTCAGATAGACTGAAAAGGCCCTAGGCTTAGATGCGTCAATGACAAATTTCAGAATATTAGGATAAAGGCTTTTTGCAGAGAAGAAAGTCACTCAAGAATCATTTTGGCATGAGGTGGCCATGTCAAGATATCAGATACTAAAAAAAAAAAATAAAGGAAGGCAATTTTTTTCATTTATTTCAAGGTTTTGCTATTGTTCATTGTTTTCTCTGTTGCTTCTGAACCCTGAAGAGGGAAGATGAGTGTATATTCATATCTGAGGTCTGATTTGCTTTTAATAATGAAATGAAATAAGAATTGAATGAGAGCACATGAATTATAGACCTTCCCATCAGAAATAAGCTTCTTCATTGAGTTGACATTCTTTTTTTTTAAGATTTTATTTATTTGTTTGACAGAGAAAGAGAGAGAGAGCACAAGCAGGGGGAGCAGCAGACAGAGAGAGAGGGAGAAGCGAGCTTCCCTCTGAGCAGGGAGCCCAACGTAGGCCTCAATCCCAGGACCCTGGGATCCTGACCTGAGACTAAGGCAGATGCTTAAACTACTGAGTCACCCAGGCGCCCCTTGAGTCAGCATTCTTAAAGACATGCTGTTTACATGGTTCTGCCTAGTGTCATAGGGTGTTGTCCCAGTTAGGGGCAGCTTGCTGGGAGGCTGGACAGGACAGTGGTGCAAAGCCTCTCCCTTGCTCTGAGAAAGGAGCCAAAGGACCTGATGTGAGGAGAGCAAAGGTGAGAACCTCCCAATGGCAAAGATGAGAAGTGAACTCTAGTCCAGAGCTGCCAACCAAGATGGAACTTGACAGAGAGGCAAAACTGTGCCCCGAGTGAAGCTCCTACCACAGAGCTCAGCAAGCAGGTGAGCTGGTTCTAGAAGACAAACAGAAAGGAGAACTGAGGAGCCTCTCCAAGGTGCCATGGGGAGATGTGGACAGTTGGGATGCAGAGGAGATGGGAAAGCTGTTTGGAGAGTGTCACACTTGTTCTGAATATCCTCCCATAACACGAATGGAAATGCTTTATGAGAGCAGCAGAGGCAATTAGCTGAGGATGCTGGAGAATAAAACCCAACTGTGGTGTTGATATGATATAATCCAACAAATATAAATGATAGACAGTGAGACTCTGATGTCAATTTCTAAGTCTCTCATAGTAAAGACCCAGTGAAACTTCTAGAAGATAGTAATGTCCCCATAATTTCAAGAAGTAACTAAGAAATTCTACCTGCATGTCATATAGTTGGGCATTGACGTAGTTCCCACAACTATTTCTACTTTTTTCCCCTGCTGAATTAACAATTTTCTGTGGACTGTGAAACCACCAATCAATGATGTAAAATATTTCACAGTCCAAAAGGAAAATTATTGATTTAACGAATATTGGGGAGTGGGGAAAAGCCATCTAGCATTAAAGCAGTGTGTCACTTTTGGCATTAGTGTATCTCCTGTGTCTTCTGCAGCAAAACCGCTGTGGCAATTGGAAAACCTCCATGCTGATCCAGTTTTGGTTCTCGGGTTGTTAAGAGTTTAAGTACAATGGATGGCATTAAAAAGTCTTTTATAATGAAACATTGTACTGAGTTATTCCCAACATACCCAAAGGGATTTCTGGTCAATTCAGGCTAACTAGAAGAGCTAAGGAAAAAATGTAATATTCTCTGCCATTCCTCCAGACATCTGAGTTCAATGTTGCTCAGTAGAGTGACCTGACAGGTGTGATGCCCAAGATGAAAGTACTTGAATAAAAGAGGAACATTTATACTCACTCCGACTTTCATTCCCAGATATCAAAGCAAATTAGGGACACTTAGGGAATAATTTCATGGCAATGGGGACTGAAAATTATGAGTTCTGACTACTGAAAACATCAAGAAACTGCCTTTTTAAAAATAGGTTTGCAAATGCAGAGTAATTTTCATCTGTTTGGAGTGCCTCATGTCTATTTTTGCCTTAATTCACAGTGTTTCAACCTGAGCCTCACAAATTATCTTTGTGACCTTAGGCAAAACATTTGGAGCAATGGTGAAAATTTTAAAAACTTTTGTTTTGGACTTTTCAACCCTATATACAAAAGTATCCCAGCTTTCTAACCCTAAGACCATTCTCTCACAATAAACAATAATTATTCAATGTCATCATATATTCCATCTGTTTTCACCTTTCTCTAATCGGATATTTAAATTTTCCTTAAATTGAGATCCAAGTAAGGTCCACATATCGAAATGCTTGAGTCTTTTTTCTTCTTCACGACATCGATTTTTCTGTTGAAGGAATTGGGTGGTTTGTAGGGTTTCCCACGGTGTGGATTTCATTTATCTCAACTCCATGAAAATTTAAATTTCCTATAGCTCCTGTAAATTGGCAAACAAATCTAGGGGTTTGATTAGATTCATGCTTGCTTTTGTTTTTGTTTTTGTTTTTGTTTTTTGCCTGGGCCACTTCATAGTGGCATCTTTCCATCAGGAGGCCTATTTGGTGATGTTTATCAGCCATTGATAATCTTTGCTTAGATTTATTAATTTGTTAGTACTGAAAAATGTGATGTTCTAATTCTATCATACTTTATTAATTTAGGAATCTTTCCCTTGTTAGCTGTTGGCTTATTCTGATGTACAGATTTTATAGGTGATGCCTGAAATTTTTGACTCTCTTCCTGCTCTTAAAAAACCAGTTTTGAAATAATCAGTTGGTTCTTAAACGTATATTTGAGGTTAACTAATGAGTTGAGGATTTCCCTTTTTATAAGTATTATAAACTAGATTTAATCATATTTAATGTGTTTCAATCCACTGTAATTATCTGTGTTGATGTTCAAATTATTCCATTTTTGGCCAGTGGAAACCTATTTAAGTTGATTCTGGAGTTTTTTTGACAACACCCTAGTAGGCTTGACAGCTTCATTGCCTTCTGGTATGACCAGATGTTTCAGATTTATCTTGTCCATTGGAACCAGCCATTTCTCAAAGAGCCCTATTTTCTTTATCAAGAAATGTTATTTGCAGGCTGCAATCAGAGATGTCATGCTACCAGGTTGGCCTTTGTTTCCAGGCCTTTTCACTGCACAGAACTAGGAAATACTATATGCATTTTTTGGAAAGATTTATTTATTTATTTGAGGGAGACAAATAGAAAGAGAGGGAAGGGGGAGGGGCAGAGGGAGAGGGAGTCCCAAACAGACTCCATGCTGCGCATGGAGCCCAATGTGGGGCTTGATCTCATGACGCTGATGTCACTACTTGAGAAGAAACCAAGAGTCAGATGCCCACTGACTGTGCCACCCAGGCGCCCCATGTGCATTTTTTTTTAAGGATGAGAGAAATCATGAATTTACACTGGTATTTCCGATCTGAAATCTGTATGACAGGGTTTTTACTTACCCTCGTTAATCTTGTCTCCCTTCAACTGTGTTGAAAATCTGTTTATAGAACCAACCTAAATGTGTATTTGATTTATCCTACAAAACATAACAACAGTGACACTACTACCACCATGAAAATGGTTTTAGGCTTTTCTTTTTGTCCTTCAAGAATATCCTACTGGGAACGTATGGTTAAAATTTTGTGTCTTAAGGGGCGCCTGGGTGGCACAGCANATCCTACAAAACATAACAACAGTGACACTACTACCACCATGAAAATGGTTTTAGGCTTTTCTTTTTGTCCTTCAAGAATATCCTACTGGGAACGTATGTTTAAAATTTTGTGTCTTAAAGCTCCAGCATAGTTCCTCTCTGAGTGGTTATGCTGCCAGCTAGACCCACACGTTTGTTTGTTTCATTTGCTTTCGATTTTCAGGGAGTGCTTCTGAAGTGTACTTAAATTTGTTTAATAAATAATATAAAATAATTGCATAATTTCAAAGCCGTAAACCTGTAAAAAAATCGAAAGGAACCTACATGAAATCTGTCACCTCTACTTTGTTTTCTTTCTCTTTCTACAGGTAATCATGGGTGAGTAGTAAAGCTTAAAAAGTCAACAGTAATTAAGATTCTGATTTTCTAGCAAACTCTCTGCTAGTTTTGCTACGTGATCTTTTATTATGCTCTAGAATCACCTCATCTGGAAATAAAATGTAGATGCTGATGGCAGCTCATCAAAAACCAGTGTTTTTAGATGCTTTTCCCCCCTTTTAAAAATATAATAATTTGCTCTGTTTTTAAAATCTGCAAATTCAAAACAATAAAGAAGAAAATCAAGATCATTCATAATTTCATCACTTAGAAATAGCCAGTGTTAATATTTAATTTTCTGCTAGCCTTCTTTTCTATCCAANAAAATCAAGATCATTCATAATTTCATCACTTAGAAATAGCCAGTGTTAATATTTAATTTTCTGCTAGCCTTCCTTTCTATCCAACTGATTTTTTTTTTAAAGATTTTATTTATTTATTTGACAGAGATAGAGACAGCCAGCGAGAGAGGGAACACAAGCAGGGGGAGTGGGAGAGGA
>NC_048221.1:60903613-60912144 GCF_002007445.2 Ailuropoda melanoleuca | reverse complement strand
TGAGCTGAAGGCAGACGCTTAACCGCTGTGCCACCCAGGCGCCCCCCAACTGATTTTTTTAATTAAAATCACAATTACACTTACAATTTTGTATTTTGCTGTTTATTTGTTAAAAATTACATTCAGAGCAATTATCCATATCTTTTAAAATTTGTTTTTATGGACAGTGAAGTATTCCATTGTTTTCTTTCATCTATTCAACAAATATTCTGTGTGGTAGGCATTGTGGTCAACATTGGGGAACAACAGGAAATGAAAAAAATCAATCCCTGCCCTCATGGAGCTTACGTGTTACACACACACACACACACACACACACTTTATTTAACATTCCTTGGGGTGTTGCATATTTAAGGTGTATATAATTATTTGCAATTATGAGTATTGTTTTGATGAGCACTCCTATACATAAATCTTACTTTATATCTGTCATTTAGGATAGGTCCCCTGAAGTGGAATTACACAATGCAAAATATAAATAATATAAATATTAATTTTCAACATATTTTAAGGCACTGTCAAAAACTCTTAATAGGTGGATGGCCAAGAAAACTTGTTTTTTCTGGTCTACCTTGTGTACTGGGGGTAGGGGATAATGTCCTGATTCCCCTGATCTTTTTCTTTGTGGTCCAGTCTCTTTCATGCTGAGATGGAGATTTAGATGGTGAGAGGAGTGGGTTTGGATGGTTTGACCGTGGTTTTGGAAAGCTGGTGGAGTTGGGTTGGATCTCAAGGTGTTAGCAGAAGGGAAGGAAGGGAGATGGCTGAGCACCCAATCTCCAGCCTCTGATCACAACCGTCTTTCTCACATTCCCTGTACCATCCATTAGATACAGGCCCTGAACTTCACACGTCTGTCTTCATCAAGCCCTGTGTATGAGAAAGGAGTGTTTAATTCTTATAGACTTCTTAATTCCCGTGAATGGTTATAGAGTCAAAATGTCTGAGTTGAATCTTGACTTTATTTTGTACTCACTGTGTGACTGTATATAAGATTTTGACCTAACCAAGTCTAAGTTTATTCATTATAACATAATCAGTGACCACCTCAAAAAGAATAAGTGGAGTAAACAACATAAAACATTTATTGAGGATCTGAGCACATATGAAGTACTTAATAAATGACAGTTATTGATGGACACTAGGCACCACAGAACATTCTGGTGCACAGGTCTTGATGACTAACACAAACTTATCCTTAACTTATTGAGTTGATGCTATTCAAACCAAAAAGATAGAATGTTTTTAAGTGATATTTTCAGATTTGGCCACATCCTCATCTCAGTGCACCCATTAATTTTGACAGAAGATTCTTTATTTCTATTCATGTGATTTGCTTCAAGCTTGCTATAAAGATCAAAGATAAGGTAAAAACTTTGCTCTCTTGAATTATTGCCTGCAAAATGCAGACCTCAAATGAGGGACTGACATCAATTGACATGGTAAAGTAAGGAACTCCAAGGTTCATTCCTTCCCACAAACTGGGAAAAACTGGAAAAGTCTGTCAGAAACAATGGTCAGAACTCTGGAAGATAGCTAAATCTTTACAGCAGCCGAGCAAGTGCTTAATCAAGAAAAAGGTAACTGAAGGACAGGAGGGCTTTGGGGCCTTTTAACTTCTTGTTGCTTGACACCCCCTTCACAGCTTGGTGCTGGCCTTCAAGATAACAGCCCATATTCCCAGTGTGAGCTTGGGATTCCAGGCCTTGGAGAGCAGGCATTGTACTCAAAGTCCTCTCTTCTCCTCCCTGCTTGGCTCCCCCCTGCCCCTTCTTCTCCCTCTACTGTTCCTCTCTCCCCCTCCTCCCTCCCTCCCTCCACCCATCTCCTCCCCTCTTCTTCCCTGTCTTGCTCTTCCTTCCTTCCTTCCTTGTCTTTTTTTCTTTTTTTACTCCAGGTATTTAAGGAAATCACTGTCGACCGCTAACTGATTACTAAACTAAATGAACGAAGACTTCAGAGACACATGTCAAACAACAGAGTTTTTACAAAAATAGTTTAGAAAGGTTACTAAACAAATACACCACTGCAATCCATAGCAGGACAACGACAAACCCTGGGGAGAGTCCGATATCCAGAGTTACCCCATTATCATACAGAAAATGTTCAGTTTTCAACAACAAAAATACTCCTGAGACATGTGAAGAGACAAGACAGTGTGACTCATTCACAGGGAAAAAAAGAACAACAGAAATTGTCCCTGAGGAATCACATGCATTGAAGTTACCAGGCAGAGACTTTAAACCAAGTGTCTTAAAAAATTCAAGGGTCCGGTTATTAGTATTCAGGGGGCAGCTTCAGATCCCATTACGTGGTTGTTTCTCTGCATCTTCAATGTCTTTCTTCAACACTCTTGTATTTGGGCAATACATTTTTGGAACACAGATAGAGGAATTCAAGTTTATCCATACTAAATGTTATTTTATAAAATCCAACCTCCCTCCTTGGAGAATTGGCTGATTCTAGGACTGGATCAGGAACTATGTAAGATGAGCCTGGAGCATCTTGCAGTGCCAAAAAGTAAGGAAGTGATAGAAATTTACAAAAATCCCAACTTGTAGATGTATGCCAAGGGGACAGAGGAACCAACTGAAAGAGTGCATAATGGTCAAAGCTGGAATGATGGGGGCAACAAAATAAAATGGTATTAGATTATATACCAAGGTATAAATATCTATGATTTTGCATTGATTGAATAAATAAGTAATCTGGGGAGAAGAGCAAATTTCTCATGCAGAAAATTCCAGCTAATTCATGTAGCTACTTTCCCCTCAGGGAAGTGGAGCATAACTACTCCCCTCCCTATCCTACCCCACCATAGTGGGGGCTGCACATGGTGCTTTCCCTCTGACCAGCACACCTCAGTCAGATGGCCAAGATCAGTAACAACTGTTGTAAGTCATGTGGACAGTATGGTCCCTTGATAGAATATGATTAAAAGGATACTTTACCCCTGTGGCATTTCCCCCTGAAAACCATAACTCCAGGTTGATCACACACGCACACACACACACTCATACACACACAAAATCAGACAAATCCCATCTACAAAATACCTCAGTAGTACTTCTTAAAACTGTCAATCATCAAAACAAGGAGATTCTGAGGAGCTGTCACAGTCTAGAAAAACCCAAGGAGACAGATGTCACATGTAACATCTCCTGGAGGGAGTCCTAATACACGGAAAGGATATTAAATAAAATTAAGGAAATCTGAATAAATTATGGACTTTAGTTAATAATAATGTGTCAGAGTTCATTAATTGTACCTAATGTACCATATTAATGTAAGATGTTAATAATAAGGGGAACTGAGTGCTCTTGGTGCTGCATTTAGGGCCCATCCAATAATCCAGGATGATCTGCTCATCTCATGATCCTTAACTTAATCACATTTGCATAGACCTTTTTTTCCCCAATAAGTTCACACTAACAGTTTCTAGAAGTTAGGGTGAGCACACATCTATTTTTTTTTTAAGATTTTATTTATTTGAGGGGCGCCTGGGTGGCACAGTCGTTAAGCATCTGCCTTCGGCTCAGGGTGTGATCTCGGTGGTCTGGGATCAAGCCCCACATCAGGCTCCTCCACTATGAGCCTGCTTCTTCCTCTCCCACTCCCCCTGCTTGTGTTCCCTCTCTCGCTGGCTGTCTCTATCTCTGTTGAATAAATACATAAAATCTTTAAAAAAAAAGATTTTATTTATTTGAGAGACAGGAGGTGGGGGAGAGGGAAAGAGAGAGAGAATCTCAAACAGACTCCCAGCTGCGCACAGAGCCAGACAGGGGGTTTGATCTCCCGATACTGAGATCATGACCTGAGTTGAAATCAAGAGTGGTATGCTTAACCGACTGAGCCACTCAGGCACCCCAGGACACAGCTTTTTTGGGGCTACTGTTCAACCCACTACAGGGGGACACTGAGAGGAGTGTTTGCAAAAACCCTAAAACCTATGCAGAAGGGCTAGAATGGAAAGGGTCTTATTGAATAAGAGCCCTCACTTCCTCACTACTCAGTGGGTACATAGTTTCAGTTATACGAGGCAAACAGGTTTTAGAGCATGGTTGTACAGTATTGTGCGTACAGGTAACAATACCATATTGTATACTTAGAAATTTGTTAAGAGAGTGGATCTCATGTAAAATATTCCCACTACAATAGAAACAAGTTTTACGGATGTCTAACTCTAAGAAGGAAGTTCAGGTTGAACTGTCCCAGCCTCAGTTGTATCCCCTTGGAAGAAGCAATTGTGTTTGGTGCCTGGGAGTCTCAGCTTCCTGAGTGGCATCTGGCCTGAGAAGGAATTCCTTGTCCCTGGGATCTGGTAAGAGGACGGCAGTATCAGGGAAGAATCAAAATATTACTGCCTAACCACTGGGAAAATATCAAAATAAGTATATCAATAGCCCTAGGAACGTATTAAAATAGTAACAGAAGTAATAAAGAAATGAAGTAAATCCACAGTGTTGATAGGTTGGAAGAGTTTTGAGTGTAAGTGAAGAAATATGTTTTCTAGACATTACATCTATGTTTATTTTTTCTGTTGCTTCAGGTGTTTGAGTGAATGAGAATGTGCCTTGCTAAATGGAGTATGATCATTTAGAATGTTCTCGGACATATGATTAATCAAATTTGTCATCAATGTTTAAATTCTCAAGAACCATTGGTTTTTCAAATTTGATGGGTTAAATATATTATTCTATGAAATTGAGCATTAAACAATAGTAATGGATATTCCACTGCACATACTCAGGCCTCTCAGACTTTAGAGAATGTGTTAACTCTTTCAGTTAGTATCTGAGACANGAGAATCTCAAACAGACTCCCAGCTGTGCACAGAGCCAGACAGGGGGTTTGATCTCCCGATACTGAGATCATGACCTGAGTTGAAATCAAGAGTGGTATGCTTAACCGACTGAGCCACTCAGGCACCCCAGGACACAGCTTTTTTGGGGCTACTGTTCAACCCACTACAGGGGGACACTGAGAGGAGTGTTTGCAAAAACCCTAAAACCTATGCAGAAGGGCTAGAATGGAAAGGGTCTTATTGAATAAGAGCCCTCACTTCCTCACTACTCAGTGGGTACATAGTTTCAGTTATACGAGGCAAACAGGTTTTAGAGCATGGTTGTACAGTATTGTGCGTACAGGTAACAATACCATATTGTATACTTAGAAATTTGTTAAGAGAGTGGATCTCATGTAAAATATTCCCACTACAATAGAAACAAGTTTTACGGATGTCTAACTCTAAGAAGGAAGTTCAGGTTGAACTGTCCCAGCCTCAGTTGTATCCCCTTGGAAGAAGCAATTGTGTTTGGTGCCTGGGAGTCTCAGCTTCCTGAGTGGCATCTGGCCTGAGAAGGAATTCCTTGTCCCTGGGATCTGGTAAGAGGACGGCAGTATCAGGGAAGAATCAAAATATTACTGCCTAACCACTGGGAAAATATCAAAATAAGTATATCAATAGCCCTAGGAACGTATTAAAATAGTAACAGAAGTAATAAAGAAATGAAGTAAATCCACAGTGTTGATAGGTTGGAAGAGTTTTGAGTGTAAGTGAAGAAATATGTTTTCTAGACATTACATCTATGTTTATTTTTTCTGTTGCTTCAGGTGTTTGAGTGAATGAGAATGTGCCTTGCTAAATGGAGTATGATCATTTAGAATGTTCTCGGACATATGATTAATCAAATTTGTCATCAATGTTTAAATTCTCAAGAACCATTGGTTTTTCAAATTTGATGGGTTAAATATATTATTCTATGAAATTGAGCATTAAACAATAGTAATGGATATTCCACTGCACATACTCAGGCCTCTCAGACTTTAGAGAATGTGTTAACTATTTCAGTTAGTATCTGAGACATTTTTAAAAGGAGAGCCTGCTTCATTTTCTTACCTCTCGTCCTATCTGCGGGTGCCCGTTTTTAGGCTGGTGGAGGGCATGCCAACCTTCGTCTTCAGCCTCTCTCTGAAAGAAGCTGCAATCTTGAGTCTTTCGAGCTGTAGCGCACTTGGGTCTTCTTTGACATGAGCTCTCCCCAAAACAATCCATGTCGAATTTACAGTTAGCTCAAATCTCACATCAGTTTGTTCTTGAAGTCAGACGTTCAGTCATACTCAAGGGACACCATTATTATTTTAATGAGGAACTGATTTTTGTGGAATAGAAATTTTGCTGCAATGCCTCATTCTCTATTTCTGTTCCTTCAACAAAATTCTGTTTTCGTGCAGGTTAGAAATAAATATCTTTTCCTAGGAATATGGTAGTTGCTTTCATGGGTAATAAATTTGTTGGGTTTCTTTCCCTCTGAGAACTCATTCTAGATTCTCTACCCAGCTACTTTTGATGTAATGATTACATCTGTATTTTTACTTTCTGATATTCTCAACAATGGTTTTGA
Organism: Ailuropoda melanoleuca; assembly: GCF_002007445.2. Taxonomy (NCBI): domain Eukaryota; kingdom Metazoa; phylum Chordata; class Mammalia; order Carnivora; family Ursidae; genus Ailuropoda; species Ailuropoda melanoleuca. The sequence continues at coordinate 60,905,740 of NC_048221.1, read as the reverse complement.
AATACAGCTGGCTTCAGTTGTCAAATGAATACAAATGGACGCTCCCTCTGGAAATTGGTACCCATAAAATGGCAGAGCACATGATGGGTAGAAATATTTGTTTTCTCCTCCTAACTCAGCAAGTTGATTCGGAATCCACTGAGACAACTTTAAATAAAGGTTGGGCTTGGTTTTTCATTTGTAGGCTTTCATTGCTTGGGGAAGGATATGATTCTGCATGGTATTTGCAACAAAGGAAAATTGCACATGGAAATGTGCAACTCTTTCCAAATTGGGCAGTAATTGGGGTAATACTCAGCAGGGGAGAAAGGAAGAGATCATTGGGTTAAACAGGTCAAGGTCTGAAGTCCAAATGTGCTCTGTACATGTGTTACATCATCTTTTCACTTGATGGTCTAGAAACATCATGAACATTTTCTCTGCCTTTTGAAATTTCTGGGTGATATCCTCCCATTTTATAAATAGAAAAAAAATGATGCATCAAGAGATAAGTGAAGATTAAATTACTCCTTAGAAAGAGAACTGACTCGTTGCTTCCTTCAGTCTAAATTTATTGAGCGTGTTTCATGATCTGGGCACCAGGCTGGGCACTGTGGTTACAGAGATTGAGAAGCCAGGGTTGGGGTGACAGTCTCACTGTGCACCATGGCAACATGCCTGGGCCTTGGGAAGACGTCTCTGCCTATAAGCAGTTCATAAAGGGCGGGTCCCTCCTGCCGTCTCCCCAGCCTGTGATGATGAGCATATACGAACAATTCAGCAAGTGGGTTGCAGAATTCTAACTTTCCAGTGGTAGAGGAGGCCATCAGACACAAATAAGGAGACATTCTCAGAGAATTAGTGACAACAAAGAGGAAAGAATTTCATGCACGGCTGAGAGGCATGTGGGACAGTCACATTGGCAAATGGGATCACCTCCACCCAGAATTAGGGAGGAATGTACGCAACATCACTGTGGAGGTCAGCATATATATATATATATTTTTTTTTTTCAGCATATATTTTTGTTGGTGACATGCAGCCCAACAAAGTGTTCCCATTAACTCCCCATGTGAACTTGGCCCAAAGGAAGTCAGCATTGCACTTGAGTAACACTTTGTATGGAAGCTTGCATTTGCCCCAGTGTCACAGGGCCCAGATCTCTACAGACAGAAAGAATAGGACAAGGACCTGGTGGCTATCAATTAGCCCCCTTTTTTTTGTCTGGCATTCACCAGCTCCCACGTGCACGATGACAGCATTGGGAAACTCCTGAGTTATTTTTCAGTTTGTTGGCACCATGTTGTTCATATTGGAAATAAAGAGTAACCCTCTGGGATCCAGTTGGACTGAGTCAATGGATGTGTTTGCTGAGAAGGTCAAGGAGGGACAGCTGGAAAGTCTGCAGAGCCCTGGCAGAGGATGGCTGGCACAAGACACGAAGCCAACACCTCCAGCATGCTGTTCAATTACAGCAATTGATGGCTACTTGGAACCATTTTACAAGGGCATCTTGTGGCACAGAGACTTCCTTATTGCAGATGGAATGATGGACACGGCTCCGTAAGCCAACACTCAGCAGCAACATTCCACAGCAGGCATCACACAGGAGAGAAACATCAGCACTTTCTGGCTGAGAACCACCAACCCTCCTGCTCTCATCCTTTTTCTTTCTTGGTTTTTGGGGGGATTTTCTCCATTTTAGACTTTCCTTTGGATCACTTATGATGTAACGAACAGCAGCAACTCCCCAGCTATGCTCTTCAGGCTCAATACATGGTCTCCTCTGTTTTTCTACCTCCGGCTGTCTGAGACAGCACTCCCCCTTTCTGCATGGGTGGTGATAGCTTCTGTACTTGTGACCAGCCACCCTGTATGGGTTGCTCTTGACCCCTAACCCCGCAAGGGGGAACGGATGCCACCTTTGCAAATGTCAAGGAACATCATAATATGGAAAAGCAATTTGGAAACAGATTTGACTATGAAGATTATAAGCTATTGATAGTAGGAAAAGGAACCTTTGCTGGGAGACTCACTCTGCAGGAAATGTTTAAAATATTTAATTAAAAACAACAATGACAGGAGCAATGGAAGCTCCATGTCACAAATTAAGGCAAGAGACAAAATCCTATAAATGTATTACATATT
>NC_048221.1:60871997-60903513 GCF_002007445.2 Ailuropoda melanoleuca | reverse complement strand
GGGGGGGGTTCTTCAATCATACTTTCCTGTGGAAATTCCCCTGAGATACCAGGTTTTTGAAATGTTGACCTTTGCATCATTCAGTAAATTGAACCTGACTTTGAGCCATCAACCTCATTGAGTTTGCCCCTTGAATCTGACATTCTTGTTTATGGAATCTATTCATGGTTTGTCAGTGTTTCTAAAACCAGTGCTGTAAGTGGCTGCCTGACATAATCGTGGGGTTGGGGCAGAGGGCATGGGCAGGAGGAGGAAGAGTTTGGCTAATACAAATCTCTCTTCAGATATGAATGTTCAACATTACTGAAGAGGGGAATTTGGGTCTAAAAGGAAGGAGAGGAAAAGCCCCATGTAAGAACTGCATTCTAAAATATATGTGTGTAAAACCAGTCCAAATGCATCCTACAAGATAGGGCTACACTTAAATTCATCTCTGCAAAACCTCCTAATAGACTAGAGTATGTACACTGTTCTTCCTTTCAGAAACCTTTAATTGCAAAGTACATTTTTCTTAAGATTGCTTTCTTTTGGAAGAAAGACCTAAAAGTGTTTTCTGAATATCCATTAGGATCTGGAATTAGCAGTCATTGTGGTTCTACATTCCAGAGAAAAGATGCACTGCAGCTAGATTATTCTCTTGAATGACTAGGAGAAATGATGGTTGTATTGCTCTTTGAAAACACAAAATGTTATGGAAGTGCTAAAGAACAAAGCCAATAATGCTACTGATTGAAACTGTAACCAAGTTATTTTCAAAACTCGGTTGACCAGTAATGGGGGTGGGGGAGGGGTAAGCATGGAATCAGAATTTGCTGATCCTGGGTTTCCTTTTTGATAAGGAGCTGTGCTTTGGATGTGTATTTATAGGGCTATCTCTGTATTTGATATACTTAATTCTGATGAATTTTCAAAGAATGAGGAGCCAATACAGACCCTCAAAAATATGCTATTTAAAAAATCCATGAACTGAGTTTTGTGAGCACAATTATGTCAAATGTATCATCTGAGTAAAATTTCCATGTCAAGAACAATGGTCATACTCCATTTCCTTGAAGGAACATGAGCAACCGCATCATTTAAAACTCTACCTAGGGGCTCCTGGGTGGCACAGCGGTTAAGCGTCTGCCTTCGGCTCAGGGCGTGATCCTGGCATTATGGGATCGAGCCCCACATCAGGCTCCTCTGCTATGAGCTTGCTTCTTCCTCTCCCACTCCTCCTGCTTGTGTTCCCTCTCTCGCTGGCTGTCTCTATCTCCGTCAAATAAATAAATAAAATCTTTAAAAAAAATAAAACTCTACCTAGTCATTGGCATTTCACTTTTTCATCAGGAAAATGTGAAAAATTTAAAAAAAAACAATATACTCTTTCTTAAAAAAGTATTTGAATGTAGAGTCCAGGCAGTAGGTATTTAAGTGCTCACTGTAAAACTCTTACAACTTTTCTGTAAGTTGGAAAATATTTATCATAAGATGTTGGAAAAATTTGTATATTCTTAAGGCTTTGCAAATAATTACTGATCTTTGACCCGAGGGCTCTTCCTAGTGACAGGCCAATCTGCTTTTAGATTGCTTTTAGTTTAGATTTTAGATCGCTCAACCCCAGCCCCGTATCTTCCCAGCCTCACACTTTTTTCTATCCTTCCCTGACAGCAGGCCCCTGCTTCTTCTGCCTTGCTTCTCAGTGTAGCTTTATGATGGAGGCTGTCCCCTAGCTGAGCATCTATAAAAGGAGAAATTTGGTTCTCCTCATCCGCTTGAAAACTTCTGCCTTCTTAGTTCTGAATTTATTTCATATTTTAGGGCAAGGCTTCTCAACCCTGGCACTCTACACATCTGAGGCCAAATAATTCTTTACTGTGGGGGACTGACCTGTGCATTTCAGACTGTTGGACAGCATCCTCAGCCTCCACTATCTACATGCCAATAGTACCTGCTTGTGACAAGCAAAAATGTCTCCAGACGTTACCAGATGTCTCCTCGGAGGCAGAATCACACCACTTGAGACCCACTGCTGTACAGCAATTTCCAAAGCTTTTCTTCTTTTTTGAGTGAAATGTCATTGATCTGTTGGTGTGTAATTAATTTTATAACATAAAGCAAGCACTTTACTTTTATTTATATTACATTTCATCTTGTTGATTTGGATATGCCATTCATGTGAAGTGTTTCTGAATTGAGATTTCCTTGTACCTTATACACCCTCTCTTTCTGTTATCTTTCCTTAGCAGGGCAGTTGGGCAGGCTGACTTGGCTGGCATGGGTTCTGTGTCAGTCAGGGTCCCAGCAGAAAACAGATGGCTCGTTTGCTGGGTTACTGAGGAGAGTTTGTGAGAGTTTTGAGAGTTACTGAGAGAGGAATTGCTCTCAAAGAGAGAGGCTGGATTTTAGAAATCCACACGGCTCTTTTTTACAATAGCCAAGAAGTGGAAGAAACTCAAGTGTCCATTTATAGATGAATGGATAGACAAAATGTGGTATATACATATTTTGGAATATTGTTCAGCTTTAAAAAGGAAGGAATTTCTGACCCAGGTTACCACATGGATGAATCTTGAAGACATTAATGGTAAGTGAAATAAACCAGACACAAAAGGATAACTATTGCATGATTCAACTGATATGAGGTACCTAGAGCAACCAAATTCAGAGATACCGAAAATACGGTAGTAGTTGCCAGGGTTAGGGGGCAGAGGAGAATGTGAGGTTGGTTAGTAAGTATAGAGTTTCAGTTTTGTGGGATGAAAGGAGTCTGGGGATGGATGGTGGTGGTCGTTATACAACAATGTGGATGTACGTAATGCCACTGAACTGTACGTTCATAAAGGGTCGAGATGGTAAATTTTGTTATGTGTATTTTACCCAATTAAAAAAAACAAACAAAAAAAGAAATCAGTGAGGAATAGTGTTGTTCCCCAAAGCTATCAGTAGAGAACAAGGGGTGGGTTTTCCAGAACCTGGGAGGATAGCTCTATGAAAAGGACCATCTGACAGACACTGTGGCTTCAGCAGAGGGATACATCAAGATCACTCTCCTTTCTTCTGATTTCTACCAGCACCTCCCAATGACAGAACCACTGGATCCGGAAGCTCAGGGAGCCCACTCCCGCCACCCATTCAGGTCAGCTGCGTGGGCCACACGTCCCAGTTGAGGAGGTTGGGCAGGGGAGCTGGGGCAAGGAGAAATGGAAGACATCAAGCTCAGATCCCATGGGCACATGCTGGTGAGGAAGGGAGAATACCACCAGAAGCTCTGGCTTCAGAGAGCCAGAGGAGAATTTTTGAGCCTTTTCAAAGGAATTAGAAAAGAGTGAAAAAACAGATTATCCATGTAAGAATATCCTGAGTTGCCTAGAAGGTCCTGGAAACTGCCCCCCTGAGTACACTGCTGGTGGCACTGGCAAGCAGCAAGCAGGAGGCAGTCAGCATGAGCGCCATTTTCTCTTTTTGGGGTTCTTTTCGGGGGGGGGTGGATTCTGCAGACAATGCCAATGACTAAGTAAACTTTTAAACAATGCAGTTGCTCCTGTTTCTTGAAGAAAATGGAGTATATTTTTAATTTGAGAAAAATCCAATTTATTTGCTTTTTTTCTTTCTTGGTTTGTGCTTTTACTGTTTTAACTAAAAAGTCATTGCCAAACCCAAGGTCACTTAGATTTTTTGATATCATTTTCTGGAAGTTGCATAATTTTGCATTTTTATTCAGGTCTCTGATCCAATTTGAGTTAATTCTTGTGAAAGGGGTAAGGTCTGAGTCTAGATTTTTTTTTTCTTATTAGTCTGTGGATGGTCGCTGTTCCAGCTCCCTTTGTTGAAAAGACAATCCTCTCTCCCTTCCACTGCCTGTGCCCTCTGGCAAAACCCTGTTGACTGTGACTCATCGGTGGGCCTATTTCAGGGCTTTCTATTGTGTTCTGTTGGTCTATCTGCCTTTTTCACTAACGCCAAACCCCCTTGATTATTGTGGTTTTACAGTAAGTCTCGAAGTCGGGTACTGTGGGTCCTCATTAGAAGTTTTTGACGGTTTTTCCACTTGTTCTCTGTGTGTAGCGAAGAATTATCACAAGAGGCTAACTTACCAGCAACTTAACCCAAGATGGTGGTCGCAGGCTCTTCTTCGCTGATTTTTCCCCTTTTATTTCATAGTTAAAGTCTCGGCAGGTGTATTGTTGAAATTTTAATTGTAGGGCCCTCCCCTATTTTAACTGAGCTGTTATTTCTTCATTTTGGGGTAGGCAGGCTAAGTTAATGTCAGAATGGATATGTCAGCTTACCGCTGTGGTGAATCATTTTAGGCTGCCTCAAATAATGTTTTGTATTTGCAAAGGGCCAGCTTGAATGTGGCAGTTGAACAAAACCAAGAGCAAATCAGCAAATTTCTGCAGATGAGCTTCAACATATACTATTTGGTAGTTGTATTTCACAGTACATGATACTAACATCATTTAAATGATATCGTACGTGCTCCTAAAATACTATTGCATACCTAAAGTGACCACAGACAGTGATCAATGATGCATTAAAATTTTATTACTTTTTAAAAAGGTTTTATTTATTTATTTGACAGCGTGAGAGAGCACAAGCAAGGGGAATGGCAGAAGGAGAGAGAGAAGCAGGCTCCCCACTGACCAGGGAGTCCGATGCGGGGCTCGATCCCAGGACCCTGAGATCATGACCTGAGCCGTGAAGGCAGACTCTTAACTGAGCTACCCAGGTGCCCCAATGATGCATTAAAATTTTAAAGGAACAAGAGATGAATATAATTTCTGGGGCAATGACAAACTTGAATTGATAAAAATTTCCAAAGATGGTATCGCTTAATTGATAAAGTCCGTATTTCTTAAAATAAGTCCTATGGTATTTGAGACACAGATGCAGAAGCTAGAAAAGCATGACAAAATTTACATGTTGATGTTTCTTAAAGACTCCAGTACATACAGCTAGGGGTTGCAGGAAAGCACTTTGATTTGGGCTATGATTTATCAGATGACCTAGAGGCGTCTCGTGTTAACAATCATTTTGCATGTTGCTGTTCTGTCTCTGAAGCTGTCTTCTTAATCAGCATTTGTACAGCTGCATCATCGTAGCAATTTGTTTATTGCTCTTTCAAGCTGGAAAATTACAGGCCCTCTCTCCTTCCATTTTATTTTTTAGAATCAGCTTTGTGTTTGCAGTGTCAAGATTTACATTTTAAAGAGTCAGGCAGGGAAAGGAGAGAAAATGAAAACCTGCTTCTTGGAGACCTCTCATTTTCTACCCTATGAATTTCACAGTTTAAAGAATGTCGGCTGCTGGTCCTTTTCACTTCCAGAAGCTTTCAAGGGCATGATTTTAACAATGCCCTGTTTTTCTTATATTCTTCTTCTTTTTTTAACATGAAAATATCTGATAGTGGGGTTAATTATTTCATTCCGCCGTGTAAACCAACACCTGGATACAATGTTGCAGTATTTCCCCACAGAGAAATCATCTATATTTCAGTCCATTAGTGTGACCAGGGATGCTATACAGGTTGTGTGCTGTGAATGAATGATGGTGCTGCTGCAAAGGGGTGCCATTTATACCACTGAGAGCATGGATTCTTATTTTTATAACAACAGTTTTCCAGCTGGTAGTGAGAGTCTTGTCCTAACAAAATTAATATATTATGAAAATTTTCCAGTAGATGGAAATAAAGTATTTTACAGGAGGGATGCCTTTTTCCTAATCTGTACAGGGAAGGGGATGATTCTGTTCACCAAGGTGAGGCCCCCTGGAGGCAGAAAATATTTGGAGAAGAAAGATCTTGGGTTCAATTTCCGATCGGTTCAAGTGGTATAGTGGCAAAGCCAAGAAGGCAATCGAATATGTTCAACTCAAAAGAGGGATTTAGTTTAGAGATGAAGATGTAGGAAGAAACACCATCCAGACAATAGTAATGATGTGGTAATGGATAGAACAACCAGGAATCGAGGGTAAAGCTGCAAGAGAAGTCCTAGCATTAGAGGAGAGGAGGAGGCGTGGAGGAAGAGAGGAGGAATTAGTAAATGGAGGAGAGGAGGAATTAGTAAATGGATAAGGAAGGTGCACAAAGAGATGCAAGAGGAAGGGGCAGCCATGTAATTGCAGGAAAACCAGGGCAAGAGAGAGCTGCATGAAGGTAGGAGACATCATGAATGTGGACATTGCTGAGAGCAGAGACAGGTTGAGTGAGAATGGCTGAGGGTCCCTTGGATCAGGAGTCAAGGTGAAAGTCAAAACTGACATGTGACTGAATCATAAACAAGTGAAAATGCTTTGAGATACTTCACTGTGGAGGAAAAGATAGTGACGGTGTAGCAGCCGGAGGAGAAAAGGGACCAATGGAGTGTTTTCTTTTTTAGTCATGAGAAAGATTTAAGGAAGGGTTGGGAGACAATTCTTCATGGGTCTCTCACATTTCTGATCTTGCAAAGGCATCGACTGCCGGTGCTCAGAACTGTCTTTTCAAGAATGTTTGTGTGGTGACTATCCTTGCAAGATAGAGACAGTGTTTTCCTCTGAGCAAAAAACAGTCTTGTTCATTGTCAAGTAAGCAAGATAATGTCTCTCTCTGGGATGAAGCTCAGACAGATTTTGTGCCTATTATAAAAAAATCTGGATTCCCTCAGCTCAGGGTTCCTGTGATGCATTCCATTACAAATGCAGATATTACCCGACTGTCTTCACTTGTTCTGTGAAAATCAGGGCTCAGGGGACAGAGGTCAATAGATTGATGCTTATACCACTTGCTGTGCTGTGAATAATAGATCACTTGTCTCTGATCCAGGAGTTTATATCTTCTTCCATCAGCCGTAAGATTGTGTTGAACTATTTGTTTGCTTGCAAGGTGGGTCAAACCTTGAACTTTCACAGTTCCTAACAGTGAGCATTGATGGGAAGGAATCTGTAGAAAGGGAGGGAAGGGATGCTTTTAGCCAGGTTTTCTGAGATTTGAAGAACTAGCTCCAAAATTTGGAAGACTTCCCACAACTCAGCAAGTAGATTGTAGCTCTTTGCCATATTGTCCTCTCTGTCTAACATTTTTCTTTTCTCAGCTAATGTGATGCTGATCATTTTAACAAGTTTCAAATCCAGGGCAAAAGAAAGCTAAAATCTCATATTTGTACAATAATCATGTGATTCTTATATTTGCGATGTTTTGTAATCCTAGTTATAGAAAGGGTTTGCCACTTACTGATATTTCCTAGAAGTAATTTTTTCCCCAAAGTCTTACATCAGTATGTGTATACCTCTTTTTCCATCAGTCAGATTACTATGAAGGAGGCCTTCTTTCATTCACTGCGCACTTTGTTCTTAACTCTTCGTTGTGTGGAAAATGAACGGGATGAAACATAGAGCCGATCAAAGTAGACAATGATGTTTCCTGCTCTCATCTCTGTGGGACTGGTGTCTGCACATATCACTTTTTTCCCCTTATGAAACTCCCAAATCAGAATACTCTTGTAAGCCTGATCCTGCAAATTCATTTTCCCCTTACAAAATTTATTATTTCGCTTGAGCCAAGGAGTACTATCATTACTTTTAGAATATAAACTTTTTTTTATTTTTATTCAGAAAAATAAATAATTTTCCTTTTTTAATGTTTGCCTTTAATTTACAATTTAAAGACATTTAAAGACTATTTTAACTCAGAAGAAATAATTTCCAAAGATAAATATACTTTAAGGTAATGATTTATCTATATTTATATTTATAGATAGATAAAATAACGCCAAGATTATCTTTTTTTTTAAAGAATTTATTTAGGGGCGCCTGGGTGGCACAGCGGTTGGGCGTCTGCCTTTGGCTCAGGGCGTTATCCTGGCGTTATGGGATCGAGCCCCACATCGGGCTCTTCAGCTATGAGCCTGCTTCTTCCTCTCCCACTCCTCCTGCTTGTGTTCCCTCTCTCTCTGGCTGTCTCTATCTCTGTCGAATAAATAAATAAAAAAAAATCTTTAAAAAAATTTTATTTATTCATTTGACAGAGAGAGCGTAGCTGAGGGAGAGGGAGAAGCAGACTCCCCACTGAGCAGGGAGCCCAACGTGGGTCTCAATCCCAGGACCCTGGGATGATGAGCTGAAGGCAGATGCTTTACTGACTAAGCCACCCAGGTGTCCCTCCGTGATTATATTTAAATAAAAGCCATCATTCCTCCTGCCAGTTCCCTGGTTGATGCTTCAGTTGTACTTCCTTAAACTCTTTTTTACAGTCTCATAGCTTCTTCTAATTGAGCATGCTATAAGGGGGTTGTGTGTGCCTAGTACAATAAGCCAAGCAGCATTTGCCTTTCCCATTATAATCTCAGTGGCACATTAGATTTTAAATTAACCTGGAGAGATTCCACCTTTAAAAGGCATTTCTTAAATGAAGAAGATCCATCCTTATGACATCTTTTTTCTCTTTTATGAGAAACAATATAGTATTCACAAGTTGAAATCCTATCATTGTTTAACATGGGTGTGGTACATACACACACAGTGTGATCATGTTGAAATAAATACATATGCTGGCTTGTGTGGGGAGGGATGCTAATGGTTGGAGGGTTCTGTGGGCATTGTTTTTCTATGCTTGAATATATACTCTGTGTCTACATTTTGGGGCTGGAAACTCCCAGTCATTTCAGAAACCACTTATGACATTAGGTGATAGAACAGAAGATCTTAACCATGCTTGTTGTACCATGCTTTTGGTTCTTTTGTCTGTTTTTGGTGCCCGACTTTTTAGTGAGGATGACAGATGACAGACCCGTCATCAGAATTTTTTTAAGTATATAAAATAAAATATGTAGAGTCACCAAAAATAATAAATACAGTTGGTGCTCTGCCGAGATCCAGTTAGGACCGTATAGCATTGCTGTGTGCCAGTCTCCCAGACTTTGTGTGTTCTGCTTCTTGACACAAGCTTTGGATTCTTCAGAGGACTGCCCTTGGCCAGTGGGGATTCCTCACCCACAGATAGAAAGCCGAGAGTGTCTGACAGTTTCTATCCTTTGAGCCCCCTTAACTAGTAACTGCGTGGTCTCAGTTTGAAACCCAGTTCCATTGGCCTCTAGTTGGGACATACTCTGATTCTGATGTTCTCTCTGGAGCTCCCACGGGGAGCAGCCAAGCCTGAGACCTCACCTGAAGTCTGACCTTTGCTTGCCTTTTCCCCCTTCCCTGTGCAGCTTCCCCACTGCCTTGCCAGGCGCTCCCGGGAGCACATCCTTTATAAACCACCGACACATACATCTCATCTCAGGGGCTTTTCTCTCGAAACCTAACCTAAAATACAAAAGAAGCTAGGAATCCAGTTGTCACACTTAAAAAAAATATGTCACAGTGTGTGGCTCTTTATTATCACAACAAGTCTCAGTGGCAAGTCTAATAATAATTACAGCGATTTTGACGTGTAAGTGAATGAATAGTGACAATGATGCTGCTGGTGCTGTGGTGGCTTGTTGCCTACATTCACAATCAAAGGAAACACCAGACTTCAGTTATGAGTCATGAAAGTAAAAATGTAATTTCCCCCCACCTGTGTCAGCAGACTAACAGCCCTCCCTAGATGTCCACATCCTAATCTCTGCAACCCATTACCTTACACGGTAAAAGGAAGTTGGTTGACGTTCATGATCTTGAAGAGGGGAGGTTATCCCAGGGCCAGTGTAACACAAGGGTCCTCCTGAGAGGAACCAAAGGCCAGTGGCAGAGTCAGAGAAGGCTCCGTGATGCCAGAAGCAGAGCGGGGGCGACGTAGCCAGAAACAGAGGCATCCAGCAATCTCCAGCCACTGGGAAGAGGCAATGAAATGACTCTGGCAGAATGTCTGAAAGGAACACCTTGTGCTCTGCTGACACTAGATTTCAGACTTCTGGTCGCCAGGGCTGGAGGAAAACAAACCGATATTGTTCGAAGCCACGAAGTCAGTGGGAACCTGTAATGGTCACAATGGGAAAATCCCTCTGCCACCCAAGTTCACAGATTGCTGTGTGTACCTGCGGCCTTGCAGGTTCACAGACTCCAGGTTAGGAGCCCTTTCCTAGAGGTTAAGCCCTTGGGGAGGATCTCAGTTCCTCCCACTACAAGATAATGATTGGGTTTTTTTTTTTTTAAGATTTTATTTATTTATTTATTTATTTATTTATTTATTTATAGCACACTGTGCGAGAAGAGGGAGGGGCAGAGGGAGAGAGAGAGAGAGAATCTCAAGCAGACTCCCTGCTGAGCATGAAGTCCAACCCAGGGCTTGATCTCAGGACCCTGAGATCACAACCTGAGCTGAAACCAAGAGTGGGATACTGAACTGACTGAGCCCCTCAGGTGCCCCAATAATGATTGGTCTTAATGATGTGTATGACCTTTCTTGCTATTTGATTTACAAATTTTGCTGTCTTTGTCAGCCTAGCTGGGAGACGTTTGGCACCCAGCACTAGAAAAGGAATGTTGGGGAAATTTCCTCCCACTCACCTGGTTCCCTGCTCCACAAACTAGGGAACAGAAGCATTATTAGCCGGGAAGGCAGAAGAGGCTAGAAGGGCGGTGGCTAAGTCTTGGTGCACCATAGCTAAACGCATGATCACTCTCATAAGGTGGCCAGGGAGAGTGGGTTGTGTGCTAGGGCTCAGGCAGTGGCCGGTCCTAGGGAAGCAGGAATAATCGATGGGTAGAAAAAGACCGCTTATCCATGAAAAGCATACTCAGTCACTCAGTAATTTGATTTCTATTCAAGGACTGTATAATACAGTTGGAGGGAAAAGACAAAGACACAAGAAACAAACAAGTAGGCAAAGCAGAGAATTTTCCTAAGTCGAACTGTGGTTAGCATAAAGAGATATATAAGATTCTAGAGGGGAAAGAATCAATAAAGGACAGCTCTAGAGGGCTTCATGGAGGAGGTGGGAATTGAGCTTGTTCTTAGTGAGTGATTAGAATTGGAACATCTAGGGAGGAGGACAACAGAAGGGCACTGTAGATAACAAGAAAATGAACCAAGACATGGAGCTGGGAAGGGGACTCTATGCTTGTTTCAGCTCGTCACAATGAACTCAAATAATTAACTCAGATTTGCTCCCTGTGCTCTGCACTGGAGTTACGGTGTTATCTACATTCTCAAGGAGTGCTCGGGGGTGGAGGAGGGCAGGCAGAGGTGAGAAAGATTTGCTCCCAGTGCACCAGGAGCCCTGAGGATGAAGGGCTAGGACTGGGATGGAGGGGCTTTGAGGAGGGAGGGACACGTAGGCTGGGTGCGTGCTGTACAGATGAATAGAGTGGAAGTGGCATCAGAGTGGAGGGACTATGGAGTATAAGTCGCAGGAACCTAGCCCAGCATGAAGGCCCACTGAGCTGCCTGCCTGGACAGGTGGGCGGGAAGGCTGCAGTGGGAGGTCTGCCGGGAGGCAGGTAGAAAGAGGGCAAGCCAGAAGAGCACATTTGAGAACTTGCCACTATATTTTATTAATCTTTTAGTGCTTCCCTTAAATATGTCAGATCCCTCTACCATAGTCCGTGGGGTTTATTGATTTTTGTGGTACAGAATTTTGCTGCATTACTAAAAATCCATTTCCAATTTATAAGAGCTAGAGACGAAGCAGCCTTTCCTTATTGAATGAGGAAGTGAGAAAAAGGCTTCAGAAAACAGGAGAAAAGGAGGAAACTGCATGAATTTGTCAAACCTTGGTCCCTACAAACAAATTCTTCTTCCCTCTCCACTTTCCAAGTATTTGTTGGGTGGTTTGGGATCTGAGATTTTGTCTGTTTCTATTTCCTTGTCCCCAAGTAAGTTTGACTCAGATGTGAGAGATGGGTTGAGTGGATAATTTATGCTTGGAAGAACATAAAAAAAAAAACAAAACCACGAGTAGCTTATTTCTCTGAAAGAATCAGTCAGTTAATTAGAATAGTCCTGCTACTTTGATGTGAGGCAGAGAGATCTAAGTAGTTCAGGACTCTTCAATGTGCAGAATTTTTCAGAATGAGGTCTAGCTAATAGTGGTGTTATGACTGATCCCACACAGCAGAAATGGTTAGACCATTGGGGAGAGCCAGGTCAGAAGCCCTGTTCTAGATGCGGTGCCCATTCCGTCTTTGAATCCCCTCAACAGTGCCTTGAGGGCAAGACCATGGCCAGGGCTGGCCAGCAGTGTGGGCATGATGGGGTCTTGGGTGCCAGGGCCTTCGCTGGGCCCCTGTTTTGGTAGTGACTGAATCCCTTTAGGGGACCTGGGCTCCTCTTGGAAAGGCCCTCCACATGTGGACTCAGGTCCCACCAGCTGGCCGGCTGCAGTTCCAGCTTCTGGGGATTGGCCCAAGATCCTGGATCTGCTGACACCACGTCATGTCTTTATCCCTCCAGCCCTAGTAGGGACAAACGTCCAGTTTGCCTTAACGCCCCCTCTTTCTGTTCTCAGCTCTTTGACCATCTGTGTAGCTGAGTCACAGAATGAAATTCCTTTGTTTAAAATATCTAGAGTGATTTCTATTTTTCTGAATGACCCCTGGATGATTCCCCTGTGTCATTTCTACCCCGCTCCCACTCACTAGCAGGTGACATTCTGTCAGCCTTCAGTACTGAGTTTATACAGGGTAAGGTGTTCAGGTGGAGCCGAAGAGGGATGGTTTACAGAAAAGGCCATGACGTAGGTGGAGCTTCGGAAAGGGGACATTTCCAACCCTCTTTGACCTTTCAGTTGGGGGCTCCAGACTGACAGCCCCCCAGTGCAAGTTTTCTTCTGAAGACATAGTATCACCACTCTCCTGTCACTTGTCCAGGCAGTCTGGAATTTTAGCAAATGCTCTAAATTAACAGAGAGAGCTAATGAAAATCTAGGCTGTTCTGAGGAAAGGACTCATTCTTATAACTGGCCCTTATTTCACCATGTTTTGGAGGAATGACAGAGTAGTGGAGACCATGGTGCCCACTCAGAATTGAAAACAGTCTTGCTTATCTCCCTTCCTCCGCCTCTATCCCCTGCTTATTATTATGGAATCATCATAGCTCGGGAGGTTCAGAGAAACAGGCAGTGAAGAGGGATGATCTAGACGTTCCTTGAATCCACCTGAAAAAATTTCATTCTAGGTAAGTAAGCCCACACAAAGGATGAGAACCCTCTTCCAATATTGTTTTTTCCTTCTGGGTCTCCAGAGGGTTCTAATTGTGTGACCATAACTTCTTAGTGGGTTCAGAGGCACCGCAAATTTTACTCAATAATATATAGAAATGTGGTTTCTAAAAATACTCTCATTTATGAAAGGGATAAAGATGAGGATGTCAGCTGACTTTCATTTGAGGCATCAGGAAGTAGCTCTGCTTACCTCAGCTTTTGAGAACACATTGCTCACCGCTAAGTTCTCTTTGAAAGCTGTTATTCTACACACACACACACACACACACACACACACACACACAATTTTTTCAGATTAGAAACTGCACTTCTTTTCTGAACCTTCCTTTTTTACACTCATTTTGTTGAATTCTGCAGGGATTTGGAGCCAGGTGTCCACGGGAATTTGGATCCTCGGGGAGCAGCTTGTAACTTTATTAGTACGGATCTTTCTCTCTGCCACCCTTCTTCCTGCTGACTGGGCATTAAAGGCTTGACCTGCATCATCTATTGTTTTGAAATTACACCTAAATGTGGCACTCTCCTAGTTGGAGGGAAAAAAAATAGAGGAAGGGGAAAAAAGAGTAATTTTCTGCGATGTTATAAGTAGGGAAACCTGTAACAGGTTAATAATTTTTATTTCTTTCTTGACTAAGGAATCCAACTGCTTCTCTCTGTCGTTTAGTGACTTAATTGTCTTAATGACTCCAGGGATTCTTGAGTAGCCCTGCCGCATATTAACTCCATGGAATCTATATTCTTGCTGTGCTTTTATTAGAACTGGCTGTCTTTTTGAATAGATGTGAGGTTGTTCTGTCTTTTATGTTGTTGTTCTATGCAAGTGTTAAAAACGCCACTTTAAAAGACAGGACTGGCAAATTGTTTAGTTAAATTGTGCGTGGCAGATGCCTATGAATTCTTCACACTCATTACAGTTTCCCTGTAAAGTGCCATCATCCTGAAGAGATTACACTTTAGATATTTGTAGTGTTTATCCAACATGATGCAGCAACATTACATGGTCTGCTTGGAAGCCATCCCCCGCCCCCAGCCCTCCGCAACAGCTCACAGAATATGATTAAATGCTTCCTTCTATGGACACTCTGGTTTCATCATCCCTTCATTCCAGGGACTCAACAGGAAATTTAACGTGCATCTGAACGAGGAGGGACATCACTTTTACTCAGGTCTAAATGCTGGATTTTTGTCATAGAATGACTGGTTTATGGTCATCCCATTTTGTGTAGAGGTATTAAATATTGTTGGTAAGAAATACAGTGTTTAAGTGGCAAATTGGTCTTTTGCTCTGAGCATGTGGAGACATAGAAATTTTAATAATATTGCCCCCTTATTATAAGCTTTTCAGTTGAGGAATTTCTTGATTATGTAAGCAAATCAGATAATTAATCCTCAACCCAGAGAAAAGACCACCATCATCACATATCGTCAGAGTCTAGGCTATTGGATCTGGAAGGCCCTTTCAAAGTTCTATAGTCATTAGATGAAGGTTTCATCCTTTTAAGCACATACAGGACAGATGACAGATTCCTGTGTGACACCCTCCCTTGGGCCACTCAAAACTTCCAGCTGTCAATTCACTCTGCAACTCAAAAACTTTTACCATGATTCTAGTGGTTGAGAGGAATACAATTATAGGATATTCTTAAATTGCTTCTAACTAATTTTCAATTTCCTTTTTTAGTTTGTTAAAAATTGAGGTGAAATTCACATAAAATGAACCACTGAAAATGTATAATTCTGTGGCATTTAGTACATTTCACAATATCGTGAAACCACCACCTATGTCAGGTTCCCAAATGTTTCATCCCAAACCCCAAAGGAAACCCCATTAAGCAATTGGAACGCATTTTGTTTGTCCATTCATCTGTTAATCCATTTGGGGTTGTTTTTACCTTTTAGCTATTACGAAGAGTGCTGCTGTGAACATTTGTGCACAAGTATTTGAGTTGTTTTGTTTTGTTTTGTTTGTTTTGTTTTTTTCATTTTGTGGGGTATATACCTAGGAGTCGAATTGCTGGGTAATTCTATGACTGAGGTTTTGGAGAATTGCCAGGCCGTTTCACTGTAGCTGCACCATTTTATATTCCCACCAACAATGCATGAGAGTTCCAATTCCGTTTCTCCATATCCTTACCCATATTTATTATTTCCTCCATCTCTTCCCCTGTCCTTCACCTTCTCTCTTCCCTCCCTCCCTTCTTCTCTCCCTCCCCCTTTCTTTCTTCCTTCCTTCCCCTTTTCTTTTCTTTCTTTTCTTTTTTCTTTTCTCTTTTCTTCCTTTCTTATTATAGCTATCCTAGTACTCAGTAAAGTGGTATTTCACTGTGATTTTGATTTACATTTTCCTAATGGCTAATGATATTGAGCATCTTTTCATGTGTGTTGGGCATTTGCATATCTTTGGAGAGCTATCTATTCAAATTCTTTCACTGTTTTCTAATAAGGTTGTTTGTCTTTTTGTTGCTGAGTTGTACATATTCTTTATATATTTTGAATACTGGACCCTTATCAGATATTTGCAAATATTTTTCTCATTCTGAAGGTTGTTGCCTTTTTCACTTCCTTGGTAATGTCCTTTGATGTACAAAAGTTTTTAATTTTGATGCAGTCAGATTTACCTACTTCTTCTTTTGTTGTTGATGCTTTGGTGTCATATCTAAGAATTCATTGGCAAATCTAAGGTCATGCTTATAGTGGTTTCCCATTTTCCCCCTTAAGGAACATGGAAGGATTAAGCTTTTCTTCCTCCTAAAAGTTAAGTATTGCCAGGTAACTTGCTTTGTCTGATCAAATATGAAGTGTGCCACTTTTGGATGGAAGCTTTTTTTTTAAATATTTTCTTTATTTATTTGACAGAGATAGAGACAGCCAGCAAGAGAGGGAGCACAAGCAGGGGGAGTGGGAGAGGAAGAAGCAGGGCTTATAGCGGAGGAGCCTGATGTGGGGCTCGATCCCATAACGCCGGGATCACGCCCTGAGCCGAAGGCAGATGCGTAACCGCTGTGCCACCCAGGCGCCCCTTGGATGGAAGCTTTAACAGCAAGCAGAGAATTTGCCACATTCCCCATTTCTTGCTTTGTAGTTATGATAGCACATGTATCAAGAAAACCCCCCATTGAGGAATATTACTCAGTCACAAAAAAGAATGAAATCTTATCATTTACAATGACAGAGCTAGAAAGAAAGTACTTTTCTAAGCAAAATAAGTTAGTCAGAGGAAGACAATACTAAATGATTTCACTCATATGTGGAATTTAAGAAACAAAACAAATGAGCAAATGTAAAAAAAAAAAAAAGAAAAAAGAAACAGAGAGGCAAGCGAGAAACAGACCCTTAACTATAGAAAACAAACTGATGGTTACCAGAGGGGAGGTGGGTGGGGGGATGGATGCAACAGGTGATGGGGATTAAGGAGAGCAGTTGTCGAGATGAGCACGGGGTGATGCATGGAAGTGCTGAATCACTCTATTGTACACCTGAAACTAACATTACACTGTATGTTAACTATACTAAAATTTAAATAAAAACTTACAAAGAAAAAGAAAAGGAAGCCTCCATTGAAAGGAAATAGTTTAAGACAAGAGGAATGAGGACAAGAACATAGTTTTCTTCATTTCTCTGAGGGTATTGGGACTCCCCAAGTCCTAGATACCCTTATAGAGGACTTGGAATTGCCCTGGAACTCATTTTCTCAAGGTGTGAATTATTGAATGAGTTGGGTTTTTAATTTCACATTTCTATAGATACAGGACCACATTGATGACAGATCTTCATCTGCCAACCAGTGTTCAATAACACTGTCAATATGTCAAGCACATGTAACAAGCTTCATAAGATTACCGCCAACATAAGTCATAGGGGAAAATCAACTCTCAAGACATTCCGATAGAAGTGGAAAATATTTTCCCATAAAGTATATATGTTTTAAAAATGCTCATTGAAAAAATTTTTACAAGTGAGAAATTAACTTAAATGGGCATTTAGAAACTTTATTAAAGCTAGTATTGAAAACATAAAATAAAATTTGCTGCAAAATTTTAGGGTACACTGACAGCTGAAATTAGTGGAATGTGGTAAAATGAGAAATGATATAAGATAAACTATATGTACATGTGTGTTTGTGTACAAATGTGTGTGTGTGTGTGTGTGTGTGTGTTGGTTCCTCCCAAATACAGATTTCCTTTTATTTTCTCTTGAGCTTCAGAATCAGTTTTATTATCTCTGCTCA
Organism: Ailuropoda melanoleuca; assembly: GCF_002007445.2. Classification (NCBI taxonomy): domain Eukaryota; kingdom Metazoa; phylum Chordata; class Mammalia; order Carnivora; family Ursidae; genus Ailuropoda; species Ailuropoda melanoleuca. Next base: position 60,886,182 of record NC_048221.1, on the reverse strand, counting down.
GTTGAAGTTATGACATTTGATTAAATTGTGATGTCTCTGTAAATGATTTCTCAGGTTTCATCTTTCCATATGAAAATTTCCAAAAGACATCTTTTGAGTTGCTGGGCTTGTAATTATACTTTGATGTCATTGGAGGGCCACTGTGAGTTAAACAGACTGGTGCTATGTTTTCTGTTGATGTAACTATTTATAGTTTTCAAAATGCTTTGAAATAAATCTTGCCATGTCATAACAAATGTAATTTGCTATATATTCACACAATATTTTAAATGATTTTAATCGCTATGCAATTTAAGTCAATAAGCCTTATTTTAACAATCAAGATACATTTGAACAATATGTAACACCCAGAATACTATGGTATGTACTCTGAGGAATGTAAATTATTAGAATTTATGGACATCAAGGAGCTATTTGATTATTCTAGATTTTATGTATGTATAGGAGTGAAAATTAAGAGAAATTTAGCAAGAATTTACTGATCATAAAACACAGCATCACTGAGACTGACTGTTTAAAACTTTTAAAATTAGTTTTCAGTGTATTTTCTCCCTCCCCCCTTCAATTCTCCCTTCTGTCAATGATGCAGTCTGCACCATTTTTCACCCTTGCCCCCCTAAAGCCATATGTTGAAGTCCTCTTTCCCAGTATTTCAGAGTGTGACTGTATTTGGCGTAGGACCTTTAATGAGGTAACAAGGTAAGATGAGGTCATTGGGGTGAGCTCTAACGCAGAAAGACTGGTGTTCTTATAAAAGATGAGAACACAGACATGCACTGAAGGAAGACTGCTTGAGGACACAGTAAGAAGGAGGCCATCTCCAAGCCAAGGAAAGAGGCCTCAAAAAACTAAACCTGCTGACACCCTGATCTTGGACTTTCAGCCTCCAGAGCTGTGAAGAAATAAATCTCTGTTATTTAAGCTACCCAGTTTGTAGTATTTTGTTATGGCAGCCCCAGCAGGCTAGTACAGTCCTCTTACCTTTAGGAAAAATGTTAACGATCCACATAATATGTAGAGCTATCCATGACTAGATTTTGCCCAATACTCTGGTTTTATTTTTCTTTATTGCCTTTCTCCTAACCTGTGCTCCAGATGCTTCAAACATTTTCTAGTTTCCTGATGCAGTATGGGAAATATCCTTAAGTCTGTGCATATGCTGTCCCTTCTGCTCGTGAAATCCATGCAATGATTAATAAATGTTTGTAGGATTACATGCATAGCACACAGATTGTGAAAAAACTTCCATGTTTTTTGACAATTTTCTAACTTTTTTTTTAATTTTTTTTTTTTTAGGGAGGGAGAGAGAGAGAGAGAGAAAGAGAGAGGGAGAGAAAATCTTAAGCAGGTTCCATGTCCAGCATGGAGCCCAACATGGGGCTCAAACTCACAGCCCTGAGATCATGACCTAAGCTGAAATCAAGAGTTTGACTGAGTCACCCAGGTGCCCCTCAATTTTCTAACATTCTTAAGTCAGGACTCATTTGGTTGTGTTTGAAGGAAAAAATATCAAATATTCATTTAATCATAAGGCCAAATGATGTTATCAAACTACTTCAGATAGTTATGGTTTAAAAATTTTGGTGTTAGAAAAAGCGTGTCATTTTTCAGGCATGCTCTGTACAAAGACAAGTGTCATGGTGTATTAGTAGGGATTCTTGGATGCAAGTGATGGAAACTGAGTTACATAAGGTAAGGAGAAGAGGAAGGATGTTGAGTAGTTTAAAACAATAGCAAGAAGGTTGAAGAATCAGCCTTAAGAGAAGCAGAACCAAGAACCAAGCTCACTTCCAAGGGCAGTCTGGCTAGAATGCTGTCCAGGCTCATATCTTAATGATCTCAGAGAACTTGTGCCACAAATGCAGGTTCAGAGTCTGGGGTGAGAATGTGCAATTGGTCAAGTGTAGGCCATATGTCCATGCTCCAGGTTACAGGCAGCCAGTGATAGAAGAAGCTTCTGGCATTTCATCTTCTGTCTGGAGGGAGACAGGAGGGAGGGCTCTGTTTTCCATAAAGACTTGTAAGGTAGCATTCTTTCAAGAATGGAAGAGTCTTTGAATCAGGGTAGCACTCCCCTCACACACGAAAAAAAGTGAAATATTTGCTACAGCCCATCCTTTTGACTATTCAACAGCCATATATACTTTTCTTCTGTCCTTGCATTTTTGAAGTAAGTTGTCCCACTTAAAATAATATAGCCATTCCTTATGTAACTAAAATATGACATTTCCCAATGGGATAAAATCTAAATTATCATCATTTATTTCAACCACCTCCAAGTTTCTTGGGTTATAGACAGTCTTCTATGTCCACCGCAATGCCCTCTGAATATTCTACAACTTAAGGTCTTAGTTTCAACATTAATATCACCAGAACACCTTACTTACAATGTGGGGGGCGGGGGGAAGGATAGGAAAGGAGAAGGAGATCATTTAAAAAAATATGAACATAAGCATGACCCAGAAGGGAAGGAAATATAAGAAGAGACCACATCCTCCACAATCCATTCCCTGTTCCTTCTGTCTTCAGCCAGGACCTCAGCTATTGTTCACTCGTTGGGATAAATTAACTCTTCATCACCAAGGATCCTCCACCCTTGGTGAACTGGTCTGCATGCAGCTGGAGCATAAGGCATGGTAGCATGAGGACCTGGGGGATCATCTGGGTTCCATTCATCCCCTTCTTCTTCTCATTGTGTAACAGTATCCCCATATTTCCCCCAGCCAACACTACAACTTCTCCTCCCTTGCTGTCTTTCTTGTTTCTGCCAAATGGCATGAGATACACAAATGGCCAAGAACTTAGAGACATTGCTGTATCTTCTGCCAGAAGCATTCCTTTCTTAGTAAGCTTCTGAGCAAGAGGAGCATGACGTCGCAGTGGCCAGAAACACAAATATTTCACTGGGACTTTAAGGGAGAAAAAGCCTTACCTCTACCTTCCTAGGGTCTCCAGCTGGGCTTGAAAAGTAAATTGGCATAAGGTAGATTAACAGGAGAAAAGCACACAGATTTTCACACGTCCATGGGAGCTGCCATAGGAAAATGAAGCCCCAAAGGGGTGCTGGGCCTAAGTGTCTCTATACTGTATTGAACAAAGAGAAGCAACTGTGGAAAAGTACCAAAATATATGGGGGGCCTAAGGGAAGATAAGGGGTATTTTAACAACCTGTTTGAATAGATTTCTCTGGGCCTCAACTTGCCATCTGGTGATGAGAATGTTTCTTTACTCCTGGCATAGGGAGAACATTGTTCACGTGGGAGCGCATCTCCTGTTTTCAGGAAGAAAATGGATCAGAGCGTTCTTACACCTGCTGTTTTTCAAGTGCCTTTAGCTTAAAATAGTCCTTATGCCAAAGTGCCATTTTTGAGTGACCTATTCTGCCACCCTTCAGACATTAGGTCTAATAATCATGAGATGTGCCATCCATATTCTTACCTGAAATCTGTGTGTTTTGGCCAATGGTGAGAAAGCAGCACATACTGAAAGCTGGTTTAGTACATATATTGTACCCACAGGACAGCATCGCAGACTCGCAAAGTGTTTTCTCCCACCTGGGGTCAAAACTAGTCTTTGATACGTATTTTACCAATCTATATAATGTCTATATCTGGATGATAATACACCTGATAAAACCAGTGAGTTACACAAACATCAATGCATTGTCTTACTGTCTTTTATTTGTAAAATTAATTTATTTGTCAGAAACAATATGAGATGAATCAACATGACAATATATAAGATATTTATAAAGCCCAGGGATGGTGATGCTAAAAGAATCATGAAAGCAAACTGAAACACAAAATAAGTAGTAATTCCAATGCAGAAAAATAGCTGTGTTCCATGATGGAAGGTGTTCTGAGTAGTCAGTTTTCCACTGGGAAACTGGCTGTTCCCCAAGATGTGATAAATATTAGACTCTCAGTTTGGTTAATAATGCCAACTACTTGGGTACTTTGCAGGGTGAAACTGTCTTTGAGTCTGTGCATAACCTTCCTTCCTGACACTTGGTTCACTTGCTCGGGTCGCATTGAGCAAGCAATGGGGTGACTGGAGGATACAGACCAACAGCCATTGAGTAAGACATCTCATCCAGGTGGTGAGCAACCACATAGTATATGTGTATTCTGACGCTCTTGAACTCTTCTGTAAAGACAATCCACATTCTCTTTTCCAAACTTTTTGTCCCAGTTCTACTGTGCTTCTCCTAAATTCCTGGCTCTTTGGCCAATAGACTAATCAATGATGAACCAGTCCATCCTTATCTCTGGCCACTTCTCATTCAAGAAGCATGCAGCCTAAAGGTCTCTTCACTGAGGGGATGCCCCTCCCCCACTGTTGTTGAGAGCCACCATTGAATGGTGCTGCAGCTCTTGGTTAGTGCCATGATTCCATGCAGAGCCATCTATTTCCTCCTAGTCAGTTGTCCATCAGGAATTCCCCCCTGGAGATGAAAGTCAAGGTTAAAGAACAGGTAACAAGATGGTAGGACCAGGCCCTCTGGAAGTGGGGCCTCCAGGTTCGCTAGATGACGAGGTGTACAACTTACATAAGGTGCATCAGATATTCCGAGGTAATCATAGAAAGCTCAGGCCACGTAGTTCCCTAGTGTGTCAGTCAGGAATGTCTCAGAATGCAAATAACAGAGTCCAACAAAAGGTGACTTCAGCCCAAAGGTCTTTGTTTCTCTGTGGAGAAAGAAGTTCAAGGGGAGATGGACCCTGGCTTAGTTTGGTGACTCTGTGAGTTAAGACCAGTGCCTCTGCAGTTCTTTTGGCTTCTTCCTTTTGGTTTTAGAATGGTTCCTTCATCCAGAATGAAGTGTAGAATGTCTTCACTCAGACACCCACATTCTAGGCAGGAAGAAGTAGAGAAGGAGGAGTGCTAGTTCAGCCTTTCCTTGTATCGGGGGAGGAAAATCTTCACCAGATGCCTTCCGGAGATTTCTGCTTTGCTCTCAGCGGTGAGAACTGTGACAGAGGCCACCCACACCCCATCTCCAGTGGTAAAAGTGGTTGGGAATTTGACAATGTAGCTTTTCAGTCTTGGTGATGGCATGGATATGGCAGCAAGAGTTTGAGCATGGGAATTGGTTTGGCAGGCAAGGGTTTAGCGCACTTGGTGATGACAATCAGGCATTCCATTTCCACAGGGCCTCATAAGAAACCAAGAGCTGTTCTTCAGAAGGAAAGTAATTACTGGTGCAGAGGACTCAGAGCCTCTTGTTCTCTACTGGGACTCGCCTCGGGCTTCCGGCAGCTGCCCAATCTGCTGCAAAGACTGTGCCCTCATCTTGGCTCTGCCAGTTTGCAGACGTTGATTGACCCAGCTGCTTGCACTGCAGCTGATCACTTGAAAACTTGTCTTTTCCTCTGGGCACCTCTCAAAAATGGAAGTATTTTGGGAGAACAGCAAATGAGTCAGAGCAGGCCACTCAAAAGTTATGGAATATGTTGCTTTCAGAGTTCAAATGTGCCTGCTTTGTGGTGGTGGGGAGGCTAGGTTTGGCAGCTCTTGCCCTTCACATGGGAGGCATATCCCAGCATGCCCAGAACACGAGATGCTAGCGCTTGACCCGGGAAATGCTGTGTCTGTTTGTGGCATTTGTCTCCCACCCTTTGGCATAGCTGTTTCCCCAGGTCATTGAGAACATCTGCTGCTTCCCATTGGCAGGTGCACAATGTGGTTTCATTACCATAACAGGTTCAATGGATCCAGGAGCCAATATGCTAATATGGGAATCATTCCAGGTACTAAGGATAACTACTCCAAGGATACATATTCTCCTGAGGAAGTAGGAGAAAAATCACACAAGGGGCTGAGGGACCCATTCTGACAGCTGCTGAGGGAACTCAGATCTACCCCGTTTATTCATCTTCTCCGTCATGCCCCGCTCTGACCAGCGGATGACAGTGATGCTCCAGGTTCCTGAGAATTAGTGATTTTTTTTCACTTTACTGAGACATATTTTACACATCATATAATTCACCCATTTCAAGTATACTACTCATTGATTTTTAGTAAATGTATCAAGTTGTGCAACTGTCACCATAAATCAGTTTTAGAACATTTCCATTACTCCTGTAAGGTCTGTCTGGCACACAGGTAAGAGAGATCTTACCAGAGTGACGAAAATATCATCAAATGGACTTTGGAAACATTTTAAAATAATTGCATTATATTCCATCTTATTGATGAATGACCATCCCTTATTTACCCACATTTAGATTGTTAACATCGTGTGATAACATACACAATGATATAATGAACATCAAGATCTGCATATATGTGTGTGCATTTCTTAATATATACACCTAGGATAAATTTCTGAATGTGGAATTCATGGATATTAGTATTTTTAAGTCATGAGTATCTCTGAATTATAAAAACTATAGAAGCTTGAATAAAGGATAAATACAGTGGAAGGGCTTTTTCTAACTCTATGGTTGGCAAAAATGTCACGAGAACAATTATTTTTGGAGACGGCCAACACCTACTGTGATAAAGAGGGGGCAGTCTATCCCACAGGCCCTAAAGTATACCCCAGGCAGTTCTGGGAGCCTCCCTCTGTGCTGGCTCCTCTGCTTCCAGGAAATCAATTCCTTAGAAACTCCCTGTTAAAATTTAACACCTGACTCTTCCTAAAATGTTAAAGCAAAAAGCCACATAAATGATCTAAGGTCTGGACCAGAATGGGCAGCTGCGTTTCTTTTCCTTACTTTTTGTGTGTATCGGGTATTCTATTTTTAGAAGGCCAGGCTGTAGGGACTCTAACCAGGGTTACTTTGAGAGCAGCCTGGACACACCTGGGCCGACAGAGGCCCTCTGAGATGGGGGTGACACTCATCACTCGTCGGTGCCCTCACATTAGGAAAGCTGAGAAAACACTTCCGTTTCTCACTAGGAGCCGAGGAAACACCTGAAATTCAGACCCTGCAATTCTCTGGGTGTTTCCTAACTACTAATTTGTCATCCTTACTTCACAACATTTTCCCACCACCACCCTCAGGTAGATAGCTTTGATAAGTCTTCAAGGTAAAAGAACCAAATCCACAACAAAAGAAATTTTAAATGACATTTATTATTTCAATAGGTACTTTTCCTATGCTTTATTATATTCCAGCAAATTCAGAACAAGACAATAAATGGTTTTGCCCTCACACAATAAATTGCGGTGTTGAATGATCTCATTCAACTTTCACTGTTTGAGTATAAGTGTCTTTGTTTACCTTCTCCTGATATAAGAGGGGAAAGAAGAATCCTTGCTTTTCTAGGCTTTCGGAGGAGTCACATGGGTTTTCTGGGTCATAATAGGTCTGATGTGGTTTTACCCAGGCTACTTCTGATTCCACAGCACCACACCTGATATCACCATATTCCGTAAGCTGACCTCCTTGGACTTCACTGAGGTCCTAGGTTCTAAGGCTCCACTGGCGTCCTATTGCTTGTTAATCAGGGATCAACACAAAAAGCAAATTGAAGGTTAGAATAAAGCCTAAGGTATCAGGAGGCATCAGACTGAACTTATATAGTTTTTAATGTATATGCTGAGAGATTAAAAAATAAATAAGATGCTAAATTAAATTATTTTATATTATTTTATTTTATTTTATTTTATGTTATTATTAAAAAGAAAGATGTGTGTATATACATGAGAAAATCATGAGAAAATCATGTAAGGCAAAGAACCTAAGAAAATAGGAAAAAAATTGAGGACAAGTGAATTTATCCCCTGCTTTTTCCCCAGGTTTGTTATTGAAAAAAGTGAGAGTAAATGAATTGGCCCTTATGGAAAAGAAAATAATAATTAAATTGATATCATGGAGCTAAGATCTGTCCTTATAGTATACTTATTATAATTCAAAGACCAAGTCTGCCAATGAGGGAAAACTAGAGTCCCCACCAAAAAGAAGGGAGAGGAGGCAGATGAGATAAGTAATGGGAAACTTTTAAAATAACTGAAAGAATTTTAAAACTAGAAATAAAATGTCCCTTTATTTTGAAATGATTCCTTTCTTATTATCTGTGCAAAGTAATAAATATTCCCCTTTGGAAATAAAAAACCATATTCTCAAAATTGTGTCTACTTTTATTGGTGAAATTCAAAAGAGTAATCCCCCTCAAAAGATGCATTTTTACTAAATCTTCAGTGTCAAGATGGCATGTACATCTTTTAGATGAACCAGGAAATAAGTAAGTGCTGAATGTAACACTCACTGCTCACTGATGAGAAAAGAGGCTGGAGGACTGCCATTTTAATTGAAGAAAATGAAATCTTATATTGCACTAAATCCTGGAAGACCTTAGCTCTGGCACCAGTAATATCAGACCCAAGGTCAGCTTCCTGGTGGTGTAAAATCTTAATGTCAGGCAGGAGAAGACAGATTTTATTTATGAAGAACTCAGAGCGCTCCATTCTTTGGAAGTAAAACTTTAGGATGTGGGGAAATCACTGGTACAGGAGTTAGCAACTCTGCAACTCTGTTCTAAATTGAGCCCTTTGTTGAATTAGAAGTGAAGCCTTTTGACACCCATACTCCTCTTAGAGTATCTTTGTCAAGGGCTCAGTGGGAATGCGCTGGTAGGTTTGGTGGTGTTATGCAAACCTGGACTTCCTTGTGAGCTTTTGCTTGTGTGTACTTGAAGTTGACTGGTGGGAGTCACCACTGTGAAAAGACATGTCTACGGGTGCAGGAGAGAGCGGTAGGGAGGGAGGTCAATGACTCCGTGTGCACGCATGCATCATTATTAAATAATGGGCGAGAAGTATGGACGGTCAAACGGCCACCTCATTGGCGTATTCTTCTGAAAAAGTCTAAGAATGTGTCAAACGGCCTTGACGAACTGTCTTAGATGTAATTCTTGACTTCCATCTAACTTACAAATAGGAAAAATAATGTTATTGCAGTGGTCACAACTATCTCTTTGCGAAGGGAGAACTTTCCAATAAACTGGTTATGATTTGTGTAATAATGGAATCCCTTCTTTGACCTCAGGTCCCTTATTTCATTTGCTATGGTTACTGAACTCCACAGTTCATCCCCCAGGCCCCACTCCCAACCAAGATGACATCTTGGGAGAAGTGTGGACTCTGGCATCAAAGAAATGCAGTCACTCCTCAGACTTGCCACTGGCCAGCCACACAACCTTGTTGAAGGCACTGAACTGCTCTGAGCTTGCTTCTTTCTCTGGAAACTGAGGAGGTAACAGCTGACCGTTGGCACTTACGTGAGAGTCAAATGAGCATATGTCAGACAAGAGGGAACCAAGAAAGGCAGCTTCCCCTTTCTATGCAAGGGGTAGCATCACATGTCCTTTTGGCTGGGGCAGGTACGGCCTACACTAGGATTCCTGTGATGCTGGGAAGGTGCCCACGGTGTCAGGCAGAGGATTGAAGCTTGAAATGATTTCTTCATTCCATCCTAGCCCTCAGTGCTTCCATCATTTTATATTTTATTTTAATTTAATTTAATTTAATTTTTCATTTTGCCACCTCCCCTGGTATATCCTGCCCAATTTTCTAAAAACTTTGAGTGCCATAGTGGCATATATAACTACCTATGAGAGAGGTTGACCTGAAGTCCTGCAGGAATTCAAATTAATTTGTTCAAAACTGAACTCCAAAGCTGAACACCAGCGAGAATATTTCACAATCCTTTTTTTTTTTCTTTTTCTCAAGTTTATTATAAACTAGTGAAATTTTTCCAGGAACTGGCTCTGGTCTCACACCTTCCCCCATCACTCCAATCTTCTGGTTTTCAGGTTTTGAGACCATCCCGTGCCTTTCTTAAAAATCTTTTTCTTAATGTCATATTAACACATGAGACTGAACACATCTCACTTGCTATCAGAGTCAAGTTCCTTGCAAAGGCCTTCCTGTTGAAAACGCCCCTTTCTTATGTGAGTTACCCCCTTTATTTGTGCAGAGGTGGAGTCCTTGGTCAGGGGCAGCGCTGTGATCTCTCTGAGCAGGGAAAGGAATTGATGGGAATCTACTGTGTGATTTTTCAAGCCAGTTTTCTGAAAATCAAAGGTTTTCTTGTTGTCACATGCAATTAATATCAAGGTTAAAGTTCACCAACTGGTATTTGAAGCATTGCTCATTGTCCCAGCAATTCAGTTTGAAGAGTGTTTATCAGCTTCGAGACTGACATTATGAAGCTGTTGCCATCGTTTGAGGACCCAGCGGGTCTTATAATCGCGAGGTGGCCAACACACACATCACCCCAACTGACCCTCAGAGCTCTTTGAGGTAACCTTCTAAAACCTCGCAGCAGAGCTTGTCTGAGCGGTTAATTATCTATCGAGGGACTTGGGTTAAAAATGTGATTGCGAAGAATTGTAAAGTACTATGCTCACCACCATTCGCTCTATCCTGACTCAACCTGTGGAACACAATTATAAACGAGTTTTTAACCTTCTGTTCACTCCACAGTTGCAAAAGACCAGACGCAAGAAATTCACGATAGGGATAGATACACGTAGATTTTAATTTTAAAATAGAATCTGCTACTCTATTTTGCTTGGCTATGGCCAAACTAGAAGAATTCCATCCCTTTGGTAGGTCGTAGATAGCTTTTCTCTAGAGAGAGCCAGAATATTCTCTCCTTCACTGCCTAGAAAAACTTTTATAAACCAAGACCTGGCATGAAATCTCCCCCATGAGAATTCTCATTCTGGTACAGACTGATGGGGCATATGAGCCCTGACACACACTAGATCCCCTTTGTAGATCAATAATCCTCAAATCCAGTGTAAACAAATAATGAGGTGTCCCCATTCGTGGTGCGTCTTCCTTAACTGTGTTAGGTCCCTTAACCTCATGGTTCTTCAAATATACTGATCTGCACATCAATTGGCAAATAGGATAAGCAGCTTTTGATTTTGGAGTCTAAGGTCAAGAACACTTAATAGTTAAATTTTTCTCAATTTATTCCCTCAAATCAATGGAACATGTAACTCTTTTTTTTTTTTCTTTCTTCCTGTGTGGAACTTGCATAGGATAGTAAGAACTAACACTTATTGACTGCTTTCCAAGCCCCCAGTACCATTCCAGGAGTCCTGCATCTGTTCACTCAGATACCTGTAACAGCCCTATAGGTTAGGCACACGGAAATCCAAAAGGCATGGGGCGTTTTAAAAAACCTATTTCTTGAAAAACAGCTTCCATACGAAAATTGTCAAAAGCCACTGGATATGTACCTTGCACTATATATCACCTCCCTCCCAGCCTTCAGACAAGGAACCAAAATATGGCTGCCATTTTAACTATGAACTGTGCTGCATCCCAAAAGTTCACACGGAATCAGAGCAGACAGTCTCAGGCTTTAATATCCTTCCAACTCACCTTGTGATGCTGTTAAAATGCAGATAATGAATCAGTGGGTCTGAGGTGGGGCCTGGGAATTTGCCGGTAAGGCTGGCGCTGCTCTTCTTCCGAACACACATTAACCACCAGGGAACCAGACAAGGGGCTCGAGGTGAGTCCTCCCACACAAGGGGCACCTACTGAGCATTTGTAGGATTATAGGACTAACTGACTAACCTTGAGGACAGGCTAGGGTGGCACAAGGTAGGGGCCAGACAAGTGCCAGGATGCAAAACTGAAGAAGGTCCTCAGTCCAGGTGCCGACTTACATTTGCACGATGCCATGGGTGAGTGCCTCCCTCAGCTCTCCCCTGGCACCTCGCTTCACCTCCTTCCCTCTTGTCCCTGCTTGGATTTGCTTGTCAGATAAGCCTCACCCAAATGAGAGATCTTACCTTGTACCAAGCTTTACCAGTAATTTCTGGGCTACAGACAATCCAGTGCCTCAGATGAAGCAGAGAGAAATCTGGAACATCCCACGTAGCTCCCCGGGGCTTTCCTCCCTTGTCAGACCCACGCTGTCTGGTGTAGAATAGTAGATGGGCTCCACGTGAAGTTCTGTGGAGATCCACACAGCACGGAGGGTTTCAATGCAAAAACATCCCATGTTATGACCCAGAGAGTTGAGCTTATGTGACATTCTCTCCAGGAAGCCTGGCTTCATAGATTCTGGGTTTATTTACTGAAAGTTATTCATTAGTCAGGACACCCCACTAATGGGATTCCCTAAATAAAGTCCCTTCCTCCTAGCAGAAACCATTAGGGTTTTCGCCCATTTGTTTAGCTGACAAGAAGCTTACGCCAGGGCATCTCTCAGCAAAGTGGGTGAATGGATCCCAGGCCAGCAGCTTCAACTCCTTCTTCCCTCCCAGTTGCTGAGGAACAATTTTTGGAAATGTTCAAATTTTTTTGGCTCCCTCCATAATATTATGATCGGCAGTTTACAGAAAGTTTTGCATAACTCACATAATTCACAGAAGCAGAGAAGCCAAGATTAGTTATATGCAGTCTGACTGCAGAACTTGAGTGTTTAACCACACAGTGGACATCATGGTTGGCGCTGACTATGGAGCCCTCCTTCCTTGCCCACGAGGCTGGCCTGCATGGATGGGGTCACTGGGTTTCCTGACCCTCTACCCCCTGTTGATTTGGGCCATTGGGCGTCAGCCATAGGAGATGGGATAGGAGACAGAGGAGGTTGGGGCATTTATTCTGACTGGTGTCACCTCTGGCTGGTCTGTGACGCTGGACCATGCCACAACTTCTCTCTGGAGGCCCCTGCTATGAGCCATCCTCTCTTTTCTTGCCCCTTCAGTCCCAGAGATTCCGCTGGGTGCTGTTCTATTCCTGTGATCCTCAATACCGTGCCACATCTTTACAAATAATTGTTTTATCAAACTTCTTCAATGACGCAATTTGACTGTGACATCTGTTTCTCGCCAGGACCTGATTGGCTCAAAGGTGGCACACCTGTGGACCCCGAGTGCTCGTTTGTGTGTGTTTTTAATGTACTTCATCCAAACCAAAGCAAATGGCTGAGGGTGAGGCTAAGGTAATGCCAGCCTGTCTCAAAGTCCCCGAAGTGGCATGCTAAACTTCCATGTGCTAAAATTTCTCTCCCTACTTTTTTTTTTTCCCCAGAAAGGTCATCCATGCCCTGTATAGCCCATGCACCTCATTGCCTGGGATGTCATAAACAGTGACATGCAGGATAATTCGAGCCTTTCCTCCCCCTCAGCTCTCCTGGAACATAGATTAAAACTGTCATCTTTAATTAGCCGAGAAGCCAGCTACCACAGAAAGAGTGACTTTCTCAAAGTCACTATCAGTTGATGACCAGGACAGCAGTCAAGCTCTGATGCCCTGCATTCCCCATCGCTTTCTGAGACTTCTGCAGTGACTGTGGAGCGGGTCCACTCTGTGCCTGCTATGATTAGCGTCTGGGATGAGCTATATGGAGAAAGAAAGCAATAACTACACTTCCATTTCCATCACTCTTTATTGAGGAGTTGAAACAGATCAAAGGAGACCTAGCTTTGCTTATTGGATGTGCCAGTGTTGAAAGTCAGTGGGAGCACGAGCAGCCGCTGAGATATTTCAGGCAGCTCCTCCTGTCTCCCCTGCCCCAGCTTCTCTACTCCCGCCATAATTTTAGAATTTCCATAAACTTAAAATTTCTACTTAAAATTCATAAGTGCCAGTTTTTTTACTTGTAAATTGCTTTGGTTACTAATTGGATCCTAACCTGCATCCATTCGCTTTTGCTAAGAGCTGTTTATCTCTACTCCTTGGGATGGCTTGCTGCTTTTTATCTTTGCAGAGGGGATACAGGACAGAAGCCCCACCGTCTGATCCTTAGGAGATTTAGGCTCACACCTTGCCCCCCACATATGCCTTGGCTGCTACAGCTGAACTGCCACCACTTAGTGACACAGGTCTTCCCTCAGGTCTTCCCATGTGCAGCCTTCTCCTGTCTTGGACTGTTGGTAAATGTTGTTGGGGGTTTGAGAGTGTGCTGAGTCGTACTGAAGAGTTTTCACTATAGATTAAGGCATCGAGGTCCCAGACTATGAGGACAATCGATACTGTCTGTGTTTACCATCCAGAGATATTAAGACACTTAGCCAAGTGTTATGAGATTTTTGGCAGCCGTTGTAAATGAAATGCTGCAGCACATTTTCTAATCTCTATCCAGGGAGAAGGGCTGACACACAGCATGTTAATCTAGGGACGTCAAACTTCTCTTGGCCTAGGGATTATGGTCTCCTCCTTGAGCAGACTGCTCAGAAGAGTTGTAAACAAGAAACATCTTTGTCT
>NC_048221.1:60870008-60871897 GCF_002007445.2 Ailuropoda melanoleuca | reverse complement strand
CCACAGTCAGGGACAATGAAAATGTCCCCATACCTGTAGAGAGTGAAGCCTTGACCCGACCCTCAGAGACATGTTAGCTGGAAGAGAGAACACTGACCTGAGAATCATCTCTGGTCACCATCTCCATCCTGAGGGTTTCACGATCTAAACTTCTGGTCACTGAAATCATGTTAGGTGGAGCCCCTGATGGGACTTTAGACAAAGTGCAACACTGTAGTGTGTTGCTGATATATATTTCTCCCCAAACATGGATAGGTGAGCTCACCCTGGAACATGAACTTAGAATGACCAAGTCAATTTTAGATTCCCCTCTGGGTCCGGAGAGGATCTTTCTCAAACTTCTAAGCCAAACTGCTGGCTACAGGCCCTGTTTTCCCCTAGGAAAGATATCTAGTGGGGGAGATTGCTTTCATTTCTCTCTTTTGAAAGAGACTCAGTTTGACAGTCTTGTGATCTTTTTTCTTAATCAATCTGCACTTGACATTTAATACGGCACAATGTTGATAGCAATGATAATCACGCATTTCTGCTGCATGGGTAATTGCATGCCTGAGGAAGAAACAGTGAATGTATGAATAAAGAGGATTACATTTCTTTTTCTTCTCGGATGTAGTAGGTGGGTCCCAATTCTAATGATGTGCCTCATGGATCGCTCCTGAAACATTCCTGTGGTGCCCATACCTCCATCACTTATGTGGGCCTTTTACACCTGTCCAGTGTTGCTTTACCTGGAGTTTGACCTCAGCACTTGGTTGCAAGCTCTCATAGGACAGAGGGAGTACAGCACTTTCTAGCTTCTTCCTGCCCACCCAACACCTCTCCCTGAGCTGTGCTCATAGTAGGTTGTCAATATATGCGCTTTGAATGAAGAGCTGAATGGAGGCATTTCTGTCTCCTTTTGGTGTGAACCGATGGCTGATGCTTCCTTTACCCCCCGACAGACCATCTTTCAGAAGGTACACGCTCTGGAGTGTCTATAAGGGACAGACACAGAGTCCATAGGGAAAGACAGAGTCTGCCGGGCAGGTGGCCGCAGGAAGCTGAGGGCTCCCTCTGTGACCCAAGGCCTTTGCTTTTGAGCTATTGTTGCTTTTCCCTTTCATCACTCTACCCCTTTCACTGTGTCCGTCCTTCACTGCTTGCCATTCACATGTAAGGTTCTGCCCGAATACCCAATTCACGGCTCTCCATGGGGCGATGGACAACCAGCTGTCTCTGATAATATAGATAATAGATATGATATAAATATACGTTAACATATATTTTTGATCTTCAGCATTCTTTTAATATTTTGGATTTAAGTGTAGAACAACGTGATTGTTGGTATTGTAACAGAGATGTCCCACTTCATTGGCTTAGGGTACACATTAGATCACATTACTTTTACTCATCAAACTTAACCCCTGAGAGCCCCCACTGTGCTAAACCCAAAAGAACTTTTCTCTCCCTGATCGCCTGGGTGTTAAATGAAACACAGAGGTCAGCTCTGGTGTTGAGTGTCTTCTAGGGAAAAGTGGAAAATGCACCAAAGCAGAATCTTGGCAAAACACCAAGAGCTTGACTGAAATGCAGGTGGTGTGAGTGAGACCCGAGACTTGGCACATCTGACTGGCTCCCAGCAGGCAGCCGTGTGCTGCTTTGCAGACCACACTCAGAGGACAAGCCTAGAAGTTCCTTTATCCTGTGCTAGAGGGGACTTTGCAGGTTCCTGGTGTCCTTGTATGTCAGATTTCTTACACCAAGTCATCTCAGTCCATCAGAGGCACGATGACAATATTGAACTTTGAATGTTGGCCCCCCACCAGGAGGCTTCTGTGTATAAGCTTGCGCCCTTCCCAGGAAGCTGTGAACTGAGCTATGAAGGGAATCCTTCCTAAAACCAAAAGGAA